>NW_027175474.1:1800000-2002500 GCF_028021215.1 Eschrichtius robustus | reverse complement strand
GTAGGGTATGGGTTAGGGTTAGGGTTAGGGTTAGTTTGAGGGTTAGGGCTCGGTTTAGGGTACGGGTTAGGATTAGTGTACGTGTTAGGGTTAGGGTAGAGGTTAGGGTTAGGTTACGCGTTAGGGATAGGGTAGTTATTAAACCTATCCCACTCTCTAGATACCCCTTAGCACGTCAAGGAATAATATTTGGGGGTCCAGCCTTGGAGAAGAGTTTAGACACTAGGAGAAGATAAGGAACACACCCATTATCAAGAAATCACATTACGATTCTCTTTTTAACCTGTTCCTTAAAACACTAGTGCTTAGGAAATCTATTGGAGGCAGAAGCAGTCAAGGGTAGCTTAGGGTTAGGGTTAGGGTTATTGTTAGGGTAAGGCTTAGAGTACGGGTTCGGGTACGGGTTCGGGTACGGCGTAGGGTATGGGTTAGGGTTAGGGTTAGGGTTAGTTTGAGGGTTAGGGCTCGGTTTAGGGTACGGGTTAGGATTAGGGTACGTGTTAGGGTTAGGGTAGGTGTTAGGGTTAGGGTACGCGTTAGGGTTAGGGTAGTTATTAAACCTATCCCACTCTCTAGATACCCCTTAGCACGTCAAGGAATATTATTTGGGGGTCCAGCCATGGAGAAGAGTTTAGACACTAGGAGAAGATAAGGAACACACCCATTATCCTGAAATCACATTAGGATTTTCTTTTTAACCTGTTCCTTAAAACACTAGTGCTTAGGAAATCTATTGGAGGCAGAAGCAGTCAAGGGTAGCTTAGGGTTAGGGTTAGGGTTAGGGTTAGGGTTAGTGTTAGGGTACGGGTTCCGGTACGGGTTCGGGTACGGCGTTGGGTATGGGTTAGGGTTAGGGTTAGGGTTAGTTTGAGGGTTAGGGCTCGGTTTAGGGTACGGTTTAGGATTAGGGTACGTGTTAGGTTTAGGGTAGGGGTTAGGGTTAGGGTACGCGTTAGGGTTAGGGTAGTTATTAAACCTATCCCACTCTCTAGATACCCCTTAGCACGTCAAGGAATATTATTTGGGGGTCCAGCCATGGAGAAGAGTTTAGACACTAGGAGAAGATAAGGAACACACCCATTATCAAGAAATCACATTAGGATTCTCTTTTTAACCTTTTCCTTAAAACACTAGTGCTTAGGAAATCTATTGGAGGCAGAAGAAGTCAAGGGTAGCTTAGGGTTAGGGTTAGGGTTAGTGTTAGGGTACGGCTTAGGGTACGGGTTCGGGTCTGGGTTCGGGTACGGCGTAGGGTATGGGTTAGGGTTAGGGTTAGGGTTAGTTTGAGGGTTAGGGCTCGGTTTAGGGTACGGGTTAGGATTAGGGTACGTGTTAGGGTTAGTGTAGGGGTTAGGGTTAGGGTACGCGTTAGGGTTACGGTAGTTATTAAACCTATCCCACTCCCTAGATACCCCTTAGCACGTCAAGGAATATTATTTGGGGGTCCAGCCATGGAGAAGAGTTTAGACACTAGGAGAAGATAAGGAACACACCCATTATCAAGAAATCACATTAGGATTCTCTTTTTAACCTGTTCCTTAAAACACTAGTGCTTAGGAAATCTATTGGAGGCAGAAGCAGTCAAGGGTAGCTTAGGGTTAGGGTTAGGGTTATTGTTAGGGTAAGGCTTAGAGTACGGGTTCGGGTACGGATTCGGGTACGGCGTAGGGTATGGGTTAGGGTTAGGGTTAGGGTTAGTTTGAGGGTTAGGGCTCGGTTTAGGGTACGGGTTAGGATTAGGGTACGTGTTAGGTTTAGGGTAGGTGTTAGGGTTAGGGTACGCGTTAGGGTTAGGGTAGTTATTAAACCTATCCCACTCTCTAGATACCCCTTAGCACGTCAAGGAATATTATTTGGGGGTCCAGCCATGGAGAAGAGTTTAGACACTAGGAGAAGATAAGGAACACACCCATTATCAAGAAATCACATTAGGATTCTCTTTTTAACCTGTTCCTTAAAACACTAGTGCTTAGGAAATCTATTGGAGGCAGAAGCAGTCAAGGGTAGCTTAGGGTTAGGGTTAGGGTTAGGGTACGGCTTAGGGTACGGGTTCGAGTCCGGGTTCGGGTACGGCGTAGGGTATGGGTTAGGGTTAGGGTTAGGGTTAGTTTGAGGGTTAGGGCTCGGTTTAGGGTACGGGTTAGGATTAGTGTACGTGTTAGGGTTAGGGTAGAGGTTAGGGTTAGGGTACGCGTTAGGGTTAGTGTAGTTATTAAACCTATCCCACTCTCTAGATACCCCTTAGCACGTCAAGGAATATTATTTGGGGGTCCAGCCTTGGAGAAGAGTTTAGACACTAGGAGAAGATAAGGAACACACCCATTATCAAGAAATCACATTAGGATTCTCTTTTTAACCTGTTCCTTAAAACACTAGTGCTTAGGAAATCTATTGGAGGCAGAAGCAGTCAAGGGTAGCTTAGGGTTAGGGTTAGGGTTAGGGTTAGGGTTAGGGTTAGGGTTAGGGTACGGCTTAGGGTACGGGTTCGGGTACGGGTTCGTGTACGGCATAGGGTATGGGTTAGGGTTAGGGTTAGGGTTAGTTTGAAGGTTAGGGCTCGGTTTAGGGTACAGGTTAGGATTAGGGTTCGTGTTAGGGTTAGGGTAGGGGTTAGGGTTAGGGTACGCGTTAGGGTTAGGGTAGTTATTAAACCTATCCCACTCTCTAGATACCCCTTAGCACGTCTAGGAATATTATTTGGGGGTCCAGCCATGGAGAAGAGTTTAGACAATAGGAGAAGATAAGGAACACACCCATTATCCTGAAATCACATTAGGATTCTCTTTTTAACCTGTTCCTTAATACACTAGTGCTTAGGAAATCTATTGTAGGCAGAAGCAGTCAAGGGTAGCTTAGGGTTAGGGTTAGGATTAGGGTTAGGGTTAGGGTACGGCTTAGGGTACGGGTTCGGGTACTGGTTCGGGTACGGCGTAGGGTATGGGTTAGGGTTAGGGTTAGGGTTAGTTTGAGGGTTAGGGCTCGGTTTAGGTTACGGGTTAGGATTAGGGTACGTGTTAGGGTTAGGGTAGGGGTTAGGGTTAGGGTACGCGTTAGGGTTAGGGTAGTTATTAAACCTATCCCACTCTCTAGATACCCCTTAGCACGTCAAGGAATATTATTTGGGGGTCCAGCCATGGAGAAGAGTTTAGACACTAGGAGAAGATAAGGAACACACCCATTATCAAGAAAGCACATTAGGATTCTCTTTTTAACCTGTTCCTTAAAACACTAGTGCTTAGGAAATCTATTGGAGGCAGAAGCAGTCAAGGGTAGCTTAGGGTTAGGGTTACGGTTAGGGTTAGGGTTAGTGTTAGGGTACGGATTAGGGTACGGGTTCGGGTACGGCGTAGGGTATGGGTTAGGGTTAGGGTTAGGGTTAGTTTGAGGGTTAGGGCTCGGTTTAGGGTACGGGTTAGGATTAGTGTACGTGTTAGGGTTAGGGTAGATGTTAGGGTTAGGGTACGCGTTAGGGTTAGGGTAGTTATTAAACCTATCCCACTCTCTAGATACCCCTTAGAACGTCAAGGAATATTATTTGGGGGTTCAGCCATGGAGAAGAGTTTAGACACTAGGAAAAGATAAGGAACACACCCATTATCAAGAAATCACATTACGATTCTCTTTTTAACCTGTTCCTTAAAACAATAGTGCTTAGGAAATCTATTGGAGGCAGAAGCAGTCAAGGGTAGCTTAGGGTTAGGGTTAGGGTTATTGTTAGGGTAAGGCTTAGAGTACGGGTTCGGGTACGGGTTCGGGTACGGCGTAGGGTATGGGTTAGGGTTAGGGTTAGGGTTAGTTTGAGGGTTAGGGCTCGGTTTAGGGTACGGGTTAGGATTAGGGTACGTGTTAGGGTTAGGGTAGGTGTTAGGGTTAGGGTACGCGTTAGGGTTAGGGTAGTTATTAAACCTATCCCACTCTCTAGATACCCCTTAGCACGTCAAGGAATATTATTTGGGGGTCCAGCCATGGAGAAGAGTTTAGACACTAGGAGAAGATAAGGAACACACCCATTATCCTGAAATCACATTAGGATTTTCTTTTTAACCTGTTCCTTAAAACACTAGTGCTTAGGAAATCTATTGGAGGCAGAAGCAGTCAAGGGTAGCTTAGGGTTAGGGTTAGGGTTAGGGTTAGGGTTAGTGTTAGGGTACGGGTTCCGGTACGGTTTCGGGTACGGCGTTGGGTATGGGTTAGGGTTAGGGTTAGGGTTAGTTTGAGGGTTAGGGGTCGGTTTAGGGTACGGTTTAGGATTAGGGTACGTGTTAGGGTTAGGGTAGGTGTTAGGGTTAGGGTACGCGTTAGGGTTAGGGTAGTTATTAAACCTATCCCACTCTCTAGATACCCCTTAGCACGTCAAGGAATATTATTTGGGGGTCCAGCCATGGAGAAGAGTTTAGACACTAGGAGAAGATAAGGAACACACCCATTATCAAGAAATCACATTAGGATTCTCTTTTTAACCTTTTCCTTAAAACACTAGTGCTTAGGAAATCTATTGGAGGCAGAAGAAGTCAAGGGTAGCTTAGGGTTAGGGTTAGGGTTAGTGTTAGGGTACGGCTTAGGGTACGGGTTCGGGTCCGGGTTCGGGTACGGCGTAGGGTATGTGTTAGGGTTAGGGTTAGGGTTAGTTTGAGGGTTAGGGCTCGGTTTAGGGTACGGGTTAGGATTAGTGTACGTGTTAGGGTTAGGGTAGAGGTTAGGGTTAGGGTACGCGTTAGGGTTAGGGTAGTTATTAAACCTATCCCACTCTCTAGATACCCCTTAGCACGTCAAGGAATATTATTTGGGGGTCCAGCCTTGGAGAAGAGTTTAGACACTAGGAGAAGATAAGGAACACACCCATTATCAAGAAATCACATTAGGATTCTCTTTTTAACCTGTTCCTTAAAACACTAGTGCTTAGGAAATCTATTGGAGGCAGAAGCAGTCAAGGGTAGCTTAGGGTTAGGGTTAGGGTTAGGGTTAGGGTTAGGGTTAGGGTTAGGTTACGGCTTAGGGTACGGGTTCGGGTACGGGTTCGTGTACGGCATAGGGTATGGGTTAGGGTTAGGGTTAGGGTTAGTTTGAAGGTTAGGGCTCGGTTTAGGGTACAGGTTAGGATTAGGGTTCGTGTTAGGGTTAGGGTAGGGGTTAGGGTTAAGGTACGCGTTAGGGTTAGGTTAGTTATTAAACCTATCCCACTCTCTAGATACCCCTTAGCACGTCTAGGAATATTATTTGTGGGTCCAGCCATGGAGAAGAGTTTAGACACTAGGAGAAGATAAGGAACACACCCATTATCCTGAAATCACATTAGGATTCTGTTTTTAACCTGTTCCTTAATACACTAGTGCTTAGGAAATCTATTAGAGGCAGAAGCAGTGAAGGGTAGCTTAGAGTTAGGGTTAGGGTTAGGTTTAGGGTTAGGGTTAGGGTACGGCGTAGGGAACGGGTTCGGGTACGGGTTCTGGTACGGCGTAGGGTATGGGTTAGGGTTAGGGTTAGGGTTAGTTTGAGGGTTAGGGCTCGGTTTAGGGTACGGTTTAGGATTAGTGTACGTGTTAGGGTTAGGGTAGAGGTTAGGGTTAGGGTACGCGTTAGGGTTAGGGTAGTTATTAAACCTATCCCACTCTCTAGATACCCCTTAGAACGTCAAGGAATATTATTTGGGGGTTCAGCCATGGAGAAGAGTTTAGACACTAGGAAAAGATAAGGAACACACCCATTATCAAGAAATCACATTACGATTCTCTTTTTAACCTGTTCCTTAAAACACTAGTGCTTAGGAAATCTATTGGAGGCAGAAGCAGTCAAGGGTAGCTTAGGGTTAGGGTTAGGGTTATTGTTAGGGTAAGGCTTAGAGTACGGGTTCGGGTACGGGTTCGGGTACGGCGTAGGGTATGGGTTAGGGTTAGGGTTAGGGTTAGTTTGAGGGTTAGGGCTCGGTTTAGGGTACGGGTTAGGATTAGGGTACGTGTTAGGTTTAGGGTAGGTGTTAGGGTTAGGGTACGCGTTAGGGTTAGGGTAGTTATTAAACCTATCCCACTCTCTAGATACCCCTTAGCACGTCAAGGAATATTATTTGGGGGTCCAGCCATGGAGAAGAGTTTAGACACTAGGAGAAGATAAGGAACACACCCATTATCAAGAAATCACATTAGGATTCTCTTTTTAACCTGTTCCTTAAAACACTAGTGCTTAGGAAATCTATTGGAGGCAGAAGAAGTCAAGGGTAGCTTAGGGTTAGGGTTAGGGTTAGTGTTAGGGTACGGCTTAGGGTACGGGTTCGGGTACGGGTTCGGGTACGGCGTAGGGTATGGGTTAGGGTTAGGGTTAGGGTTAGTTTGAGGGTTAGGGCTCGGTTTAGGGTACGGGTTAGGATTAGGGTACGTGTTAGGGTTAGTGTAGGGGTTAGGGTTAGGGTACGCGTTAGGGTTACGGTAGTTATTAAACCTATCCCACTCCCTAGATACCCCTTAGCACGTCAAGGAATATTATTTGGGGGTCCAGCCATGGAGAAGAGTTTAGACACTAGGAGAAGATAAGGAACACACCCATTATCAAGAAATCACATTAGGATTCTCTTTTTAACCTGTTCCTTAAAACACTAGTGCTTAGGAAATCTATTGGAGGCAGAAGCAGTCAAGGGTAGCTTAGGGTTAGGGTTAGGGTTAGGGTACGGCTTAGGGTACGGGTTCGGGTCCGGGTTCGGGTACGGCGTAGGGTATGGGTTAGGGTTAGGGTTAGGGTTAGTTTGAGGGTTAGGGCTCGGTTTAGGGTACGGGTTAGGATTAGTGTACGTGTTAGGGTTAGGGTAGAGGTTAGGGTTAGGGTACGCGTTAGGGTTAGGGTAGTTATTAAACCTATCCCACTCTCTAGATACCCCTTAGCACGTCAAGGAATATTATTTGGGGGTCCAGCCTTGGAGAAGAGTTTAGACACTAGGAGAAGATAAGGAACACACCCATTATCAAGAAATCACATTAGGATTCTCTTTTTAACCTGTTCCTTAAAACACTAGTGCTTAGGAAATCTATTGGAGGCAGAAGCAGTCAAGGGTAGCTTAGGGTTAGGGTTAGGGTTAGGGTTAGGGTTAGGGTTAGGGTACGGCTTAGGGTACGGGTTCGGGTACGGGTTCGTGTACGGCATAGGGTATGGGTTAGGGTTAGGGTTAGGGTTAGTTTGAAGGTTAGGGCTCGGTTTAGGGTACAGGTTAGGATTAGGGTTCGTGTTAGGGTTAGGGTAGGGGTTAGGGTTAGGGTACGCGTTAGGGTTAGGGTAGTTATTAAACCTATCCCACTCTCTAGATACCCCTTAGCACGTCTAGGAATATTATTTGGGGGTCCAGCCATGGAGAAGAGTTTAGACAATAGGAGAAGATAAGGAACACACCCATTATCCTGAAATCACATTAGGATTCTCTTTTTAACCTGTTCCTTAATACACTAGTGCTTAGGAAATCTATTGTAGGCAGAAGCAGTCAAGGGTAGCTTAGGGTTAGGGTTAGGATTAGGGTTAGGGTTAGGGTACGGCTTAGGGTACGGGTTCGGGTACTGGTTCGGGTACGGCGTAGGGTATGGGTTAGGGTTAGGGTTAGGGTTAGTTTGAGGGTTAGGGCTCGGTTTAGGTTACGGGTTAGGATTAGGGTACGTGTTAGGGTTAGGGTAGGGGTTAGGGTTAAGGTACGCGTTAGGGTTAGGGTAGTTATTAAACCTATCCCACTCTCTAGATACCCCTTAGCACGTCAAGGAATAATATTTGGGGGTCCAGCCTTGGAGAAGAGTTTAGACACTAGGAGAAGATAAGGAACACACCCATTATCAAGAAATCACATTAGGATTCTCTTTTTAACCTGTTCCTTAAAACACTAGTGCTTAGGAAATCTATTGTAGGCAGAAGCAGTCAAGGGCAGCTTAGGGTTAGGGTTAGGGTTAGGATTAGGGTTAGGGTTAGGGTACGGCTTAGGGTACGGGTTCGGGTACTGGTTCGGGTACGGCGTAGGGTATGGGTTAGGGTTAGGGTTAGGGTTAGTTTGAGGGTTAGGGCTCGGTTTAGGTTACGGGTTAGGATTAGGGTACGTGTTAGGGTTAGGGTAGGGGTTAGGGTTAGGGTACGCGTTAGGGTTAGGGTAGTTATTAAACCTATCCCACTCTCTAGATACCCCTTAGCACGTCAAGGAATATTATTTGGGGGTCCAGCCATGGAGAAGAGTTTAGACACTAGGAGAAGATAAGGAACACACCCATTATCAAGAAATCACATTAGGATTCTCTTTTTAACCTGTTCCTTAAAACACTAGTGCTTAGGAAATCTATTGGAGGCAGAAGCAGTGAAGGGTAGCTTAGGGTTAGGGTTACGGTTAGGGTTAGGGTTAGTGTTAGGGTACGGATTCGGGTACGGGTTTGGGTACGGCGTAGGGTATGGGTTAGGGTTAGGGTTAGGGTTAGTTTGAGGGTTAGGGCTCGGTTTAGGGTACGGGTTAGGATTAGGGTACGTGTTAGGTTTAGGGTAGGTGTTAGGGTTAGGGTACGCGTTAGGGTTAGGGTAGTTATTAAACCTATCCCACTCTCTAGATACCCCTTAGCACGTCAAGGAATATTATTTGGGGGTCCAGCCATGGAGAAGAGTTTAGACACTAGGAGAAGATAAGGAACACACCCATTATCCTGAAATCACATTAGGATTTTCTTTTTAACCTGTTCCTTAAAACACTAGTGCTTAGGAAATCTATTGGAGGCAGAAGCAGTCAAGGGTAGCTTAGGGTTAGGGTTAGGGTTAGGGTTAGGGTTAGTGTTAGGGTACGGGTTCCGGTACGGGTTCGGGTACGGCGTTGGGTATGGGTTAGGGTTAGGGTTAGGGTTAGTTTGAGGGTTAGGGCTCGGTTTAGGGTACGGGTTAGGATTAGGGTACGTGTTAGGGTTAGGGTAGGGGTTAGGGTTAGGGTACGCGTTAGGGTTAGGGTAGTTATTAAACCTATCCCACTCTCTAGATACCCCTTAGCACGTCAAGGTATATTATTTGGGGGTCCAGCCATGGAGAAGAGTTTAGACACTAGGAGAAGATAAGGAACACACCCATTATGAAGAAATCACATTAGGATTCTCTTTTTAACCTGTTCCTTAAAACACTACTGCTTAGGAAATCTATTGGAGGCAGAAGAAGTCAAGGGTAGCTTAGGGTTAGGGTTAGGGTTAGTGTTAGGATACGGCTTAGGGTACGGGTTCGGGTACGGGTTCGGGTACGGCGTAGGGTATGGGTTAGGGTTAGGGTTAGTGTTAGTTTGAGGGTTAGGGCTCGGTTTAGGGTACGGGTTAGGATTAGGGTACGTGTTAGGGTTAGTGCAGGGGTTAGGGTTAGGGTACGCGTTAGGGTTACGGTAGTTATTAAACCTATCCCACTCTCTAGATACCCCTTAGCACGTCAAGGAATATTATTTGGGGGTCCAGCCATGGAGAAGAGTTTAGACACTAGGAGAAGATAAGGAACACACCCATTATCAAGAAATCACATTAGGATTCTCTTTTTAACCTGTTCCTTAAAACAATAGTGCTTAGGAAATCTATTGGAGGCAGAAGCAGTCAAGGGTAGCTTAGGGTTAGGGTAGGGTTAGGGTACGGCTTAGGGTACGGGTTCGGGTCCGGGTTCGGGTACGGCGTAGGGTATGGGTTAGGGTTAGGGTTAGGGTTAGTTTGAGGGTTAGGGCTCGGTTTAGGGTTCGGGTTAAGATTAGGGTACGTGTTAGGGTTAGGGTAGGGGTTAGGGTTAGGGTACGCGTTAGGGTTAGGGTAGTTATTAAACCTATCCCACTCTCTAGATACCCTTTAGCACGTCAAGGAATATTATTTGGGGGTCCAGCCATGGAGAAGAGTTTAGACAGTAGGAGAAGATAAGGAACACACCCATTATCCTGAAATCACATTAGGATTCTGTTTTTAACCTGTTCCTTAATACACTAGTGCTTAGGAAATCTATTGTAGGCAGAAGCAGTCAAGGGTAGCTTAGGGTTAGGGTTAGGATTAGGGTTAGGGTTAGGGTACGGCGTAGGGAACGGGTTCGGGTACGGGTTCGGGTACGGCGTAGGGTATGGGTTAGGGTTAGGGTTAGGGTTAGTTTGAGGGTTAGGGCTCGGTTTAGGGTACGGTTTAGGATTAGGGTACGTGTTAGGGTTAGGGTAGGTGTTAGGGTTAGGGTACGCGTTAGGGTTAGGGTAGTTATTAAACCTATCCCACTCTCTAGATACCCCTTAGAACGTCAAGGAATATTATTTGGGGGTTCAGCCATGGAGAAGAGTTTAGACACTAGGAAAAGTTAAGGAACACACCCATTACCAAGAAATCACATTACGATTCTCTTTTTAACCTGTTCCTTAAAACACTAGTGCTTAGGAAATCTATTGGAGGCAGAAGCAGTCAAGGGTAGCTTAGGGTTAGGGTTAGGGTTAGGGTTAGGGTTATTGTTAGGGTAAGGCTTAGAGTACGGGTTCGGGTACGGGTTCGGGTACGGCGTAGGGTATGGGTTAGGGTTAGGGTTAGGGTTAGTTTGAGGGTTAGGGCTCGGTTTAGGGTACGGGTTAGGATTAGGGTACGTGTTAGGGTTAGGGTAGGTGTTAGGGTTAGGGTACGCGTTAGGGTTAGGGTAGTTATTAAACCTATCCCACTCTCTAGATACCCCTTAGCACGTCAAGGAATATTATTTGGGGGTCCAGCCATGGAGAAGAGTTTAGACACTAGGAGAAGATAAGGAACACACCCATTATCCTGAAATCACATTAGGATTTTCTTTTTAACCTGTTCCTTAAAACACTAGTGCTTAGGAAATCTATTGGAGGCAGAAGCAGTCAAGGGTAGCTTAGGGTTAGGGTTAGGGTTAGTGTTAGGGTACGGGTTCCGGTACGGGTTCGGGTACGGCGTTGGGTATGGGTTAGGGTTAGGGTTAGGGTTAGTTTGAGGGTTAGGGCTCGGTTTAGGGTATGGGTTAGGATTAGGGTACGTGTTAGGGTTAGGGTAGGGGTTAGGGTTAGGGTACGCGTTAGGGTTAGGGTAGTTATTAAACCTATCCCACTCTCTAGATACCCCTTAGCACGTCAAGGAATATTATTTGGGGGTCCAGCCATGGAGAAGAGTTTAGACACTAGGAGAAGATAAGGAACACACCCATTATCAAGAAATCACATTAGGATTCTCTTTTTAACCTGTTCCTTAAAACACTAGTGCTTAGGAAATCTATTGGAGGCAGAAGCAGTCAAGGGTAGCTTAGGGTTAGGGTTAGTGTTAGGGTACGGCTTAGGGTACGGGTTCGGGTCCGGGTTCGGGTACGGCGTTGGGTATGGGTTAGGGTTAGGGTTAGGGTTAGTTTGAGGGTTAGGGCTCGGTTTAGGGTACGGGTTAGGATTAGTGTACGTGTTAGGGTTAGGGTAGAGGTTAGGGTTAGGGTACGCGTTAGGGTTAGGGTAGTTATTAAACCTATCCCACTCTCTAGATACCCCTTAGCACGTCAAGGAATAATATTTGGGGGTCCAGCCTTGGAGAAGAGTTTAGACACTAGGAGAAGATAAGGAACACACCCATTATCAAGAAATCACATTAGGATTCTCTTTTTAACCTGTTCCTTAAAACACTAGTGCTTAGGAAATCTATTGGAGGCAGAAGCAGTCAAGGGTAGCTTAGGGTTAGGGTTAGGGTTAGGGTTAGGGTTAGGGTTAGGGTACGGCTTAGGGTACGGGTTCGGGTACGGGTTCGTGTACGGCATAGGGTATGGGTTAGGGTTAGGGTTAGGGTTAGTTTGAAGGTTAGGGCTCGGTTTAGGGTACAGGTTAGGATTAGGGTTCGTGTTAGTGTTAGGGTAGGGGTTAGGGTTAGGGTACGCGTTAGGGTTAGGGTAGTTATTAAACCTATCCCACTCTCTAGATACCCCTTAGCACGTCTAGGAATATTATTTGGGGGTCCAGCCATGGAGAAGAGTTTAGACAATAGGAGAAGATAAGGAACACACCCATTATCCTGAAATCACATTAGGATTCTCTTTTTAACCTGTTCCTTAATACACTAGTGCTTAGGAAATCTATTGTAGGCAGAAGCAGTCAAGGGCAGCTTAGGGTTAGGGTTAGGATTAGGGTTAGGGTTAGGGTACGGCTTAGGGTACGGGTTCGGGTACTGGTTCGGGTACGGCGTAGGGTATGGGTTAGGGTTAGGGTTAGGGTTAGGTTGAGGGTTAGGGCTCGGTTTAGGTTACGGGTTAGGATTAGGGTACGTGTTAGGGTTAGGGTAGGGGATAGGGTTAGGGTACGCGTTAGGGTTAGGGTAGTTATTAAACCTATCCCACTCTCTAGATACCCCTTAGCACGTCAAGGAATATTATTTGGGGGTCTAGCCATGGAGAAGAGTTTAGACACTAGGAGAAGATAAGGAACACACCCATTATCAAGAAATCACATTAGGATTCTCTTTTTAACCTGTTCCTTAAAACACTAGTGCTTAGGAAATCTATTGGAGGCAGAAGCAGTCAAGGGTAGCTTAGGGTTAGGGTTACGGTTAGGGTTAGGGTTAGTGTTAGGGTACGGATTTGGGTACGGGTTTGGGTACGGCGTAGGGTATGGGTTAGGGTTAGGGTTAGGGTTAGTTTGAGGGTTAGGGCTCGGTTTAGGGTACGGGTTAGGATTAGGGTACGTGTTAGGTTTAGGGTAGGTGTTAGGGTTAGGGTACGCGTTAGGGTTAGGGTAGTTATTAAACCTATCCCACTCTCTAGATACCCCTTAGCACGTCAAGGAATATTATTTGGGGGTCCAGCCATGGAGAAGAGTTTAGACACTAGGAGAAGATAAGGAACACACCCATTATCCTGAAATCACATTAGGATTTTCTTTTTAACCTGTTCCTTAAAACACTAGTGCTTAGGAAATCTATTGGAGGCAGAAGCAGTCAAGGGTAGCTTAGGGTTAGGGTTAGGGTTAGGGTTAGGGTTAGTGTTAGGGTACGGGTTCCGGTACGGGTTCGGGTACGGCGTTGGGTATGGGTTAGAGTTAGGGTTAAGGTTAGTTTGAGGGTTAGGGCTCGGTTTAGGGTACGGGTTAGGATTAGGGTACGTGTTAGGGTTAGGGTAGGGGTTAGGGTTAGGGTACGCGTTAGGGTTAGGGTAGTTATTAAACCTATCCCACTCTCTAGATACCCCTTAGCACGTCAAGGAATATTATTTGGGGGTCCAGCCATGGAGAAGAGTTTAGACACTAGGAGAAGATAAGGAACACACCCATTATGAAGAAATCACATTAGGATTCTCTTTTTAACCTGTTCCTTAAAACACTAGTGCTTAGGAAATCTATTGGAGGCAGAAGAAGTCAAGGGTAGCTTAGGGTTAGGGTTAGGGTTAGTGTTAAGATACGGCTTAGGGTACGGGTTCGGGTACGGCGTAGGGTATGGGTTAGGGTTAGGGTTAGTGTTAGTTTGAGGGTTAGGGCTCGGTTTAGGGTACGGGTTAGGATTAGGGTACGTGTTAGGGTTAGGGTAGGGGTTAGGGTTAGGGTACGCGTTAGGGTTACGGTAGTTATTAAACCTATCCCACTCTCTAGATACCCCTTAGCACGTCAAGGAATATTATTTTGGGGTCCAGCCATGGAGAAGAGTTTAGACACTAGGAGAAGATAAGGAACACACCCATTATCAAGAAATCACATTAGGATTCTCTTTTTAACCTGTTCCTTAAAACAATAGTGCTTAGGAAATCTATTGGAGGCAGAAGCAGTCAAGGGTAGTTTAGGGTTAGGGTTAGGGTTAGGGTACGGCTTAGGGTACGGGTTCGGGTCCGGGTTCGGGTACGGCGTAGGGTATGGGTTAGGGTTAGGGTTAGGGTCAGTTTGAGGGTTAGGGCTCGGTTTAGGGTTCGGGTTAAGATTAGGGTACGTGTTAGGGTTAGGGTAGGGGTTAGGGTTAGGGTACGCGTTAGGGTTAGGGTAGTTATTAAACCTATCCCACTCTCTAGATACCCTTTAGCACGTCAAGGAATATTATTTGGGGGTCCAGCCATGGAGAAGAGTTTAGACACTAGGAGAAGATAAGGAACACACCCATTATCCTGAAATCACATTAGGATTCTGTTTTTAACCTGTTCCTTAATACACTAGTGCTTAGGAAATCTATTAGAGGCAGAAGCAGTGAAGGGTAGCTTAGAGTTAGGGTTAGGGTTAGGTTTAGGGTTAGGGTTAGGGTACGGCGTAGGGAACGGGTTCGGGTACGGGTTCGGGTACGGCGTAGGGTATGGGTTAGGGTTAGGGTTAGGGTTAGTTTGAGGGTTAGGGCTCGGTTTAGGGTACGGGTTAGGATTAGTGTACGTGTTAGGGTTAGGGTAGAGGTTAGGGTTAGGGTACGCGTTAGGGTTAGGGTAGTTATTAAACCTATCCCACTCTCTAGATACCCCTTAGAACGTCAAGGAATATTATTTGGGGGTTCAGCCATGGAGAAGAGTTTAGACACTAGGAAAAGATAAGGAACACACCCATTATCAAGAAATCACATTAGGATTCTCTTTTTAACCTGTTCCTTAAAACACTAGTGCTTAGGAAATCTATTGGAGGCAGAAGCAGTCAAGGGTAGCTTAGGGTTAGGGTTAGGGTTAGGGTTAGGGTTAGGGTTAGGGTACGGCTTAGGGTACGGGTTCGGGTACGGGTTCGTGTACGGCATAGGGTATGGGTTAGGGTTAGGGTTAGGGTTAGTTTGAAGGTTAGGGCTCGGTTTAGGGTACAGGTTAGGATTAGGGTTCGTGTTAGGGTTAGGGTAGGGGTTAGGGTTAGGGTACGCGTTAGGGTTAGGGTAGTTATTAAACCTATCCCACTCTCTAGATACCCCTTAGCACGTCTAGGAATATTATTTGGGGGTCCAGCCATGGAGAAGAGTTTAGACAATAGGAGAAGATAAGGAACACACCCATTATCCTGAAATCACATTAGGATTCTCTTTTTAACCTGTTCCTTAATACACTAGTGCTTAGGAAATCTATTGTAGGCAGAAGCAGTCAAGGGTAGCTTAGGGTTAGGGTTAGGATTAGGGTTAGGGTTAGGGTACGGCTTAGGGTACGGGTTCGGGTACTGGTTCGGGTACGGCGTAGGGTATGGGTTAGGGTTAGGGTTAGGGTTAGTTTGAGGGTTAGGGCTCGGTTTAGGTTACGGGTTAGGATTAGGGTACGTGTTAGGGTTAGGGTAGGGGTTAGGGTTAGGGTACGCGTTAGGGTTAGGGTAGTTATTAAACCTATCCCACTCTCTAGATACCCCTTAGCACGTCAAGGAATAATATTTGGGGGTCCAGCCTTGGAGAAGAGTTTAGACACTAGGAGAAGATAAGGAACACACCCATTATCAAGAAATCACATTAGGATTCTCTTTTTAACCTGTTCCTTAAAACACTAGTGCTTAGGAAATCTATTGTAGGCAGAAGCAGTCAAGGGCAGCTTAGGGTTAGGGTTAGGGTTAGGATTAGGGTTAGGGTTAGGGTACGGCTTAGGGTACGGGTTCGGGTACTGGTTCGGGTACGGCGTAGGGTATGGGTTAGGGTTAGGGTTAGGGTTAGTTTGAGGGTTAGGGCTCGGTTTAGGTTACGGGTTAGGATTAGGGTACGTGTTAGGGTTAGGGTAGGGGTTAGGGTTAGGGTACGCGTTAGGGTTAGGGTAGTTATTAAACCTATCCCACTCTCTAGATACCCCTTAGCACGTCAAGGAATATTATTTGGGGGTCCAGCCATGGAGAAGAGTTTAGACACTAGGAGAAGATAAGGAACACACCCATTATCAAGAAATCACATTAGGATTCTCTTTTTAACCTGTTCCTTAAAACACTAGTGCTTAGGAAATCTATTGGAGGCAGAAGCAGTCAAGGGTAGCTTAGGGTTAGGGTTACGGTTAGGGTTAGGGTTAGTGTTAGGGTACGGATTCGGGTACGGGTTTCGGTACGGCGTAGGGTATGGGTTAGGGTTAGGGTTAGGGTTAGTTTGAGGGTTAGGGCTCGGTTTAGGGTACGGGTTAGGATTAGGGTACGTGTTAGGTTTAGGGTAGGTGTTAGGGTTAGGGTACGCGTTAGGGTTAGGGTAGTTATTAAACCTATCCCACTCTCTAGATACCCCTTAGCACGTCAAGGAATATTATTTGGGGGTCCAGCCATGGAGAAGAGTTTAGACACTAGGAGAAGATAAGGAACACACCCATTATCCTGAAATCACATTAGGATTTTCTTTTTAACCTGTTCCTTAAAACACTAGTGCTTAGGAAATCTATTGGAGGCAGAAGCAGTCAAGGGTAGCTTAGGGTTAGGGTTAGGGTTAGGGTTAGGGTTAGTGTTAGGGTACGGGTTCCGGTACGGGTTCGGGTACGGCGTTGGGTATGGGTTAGGGTTAGGGTTAGGGTTAGTTTGAGGGTTAGGGCTCGGTTTAGGGTACGGGTTAGGATTAGGGTACGTGTTAGGGTTAGGGTAGGGGTTAGGGTTAGGGTACGCGTTAGGGTTAGGGTAGTTATTAAACCTATCCCACTCTCTAGATACCCCTTAGCACGTCAAGGTATATTATTTGGGGATCCAGCCATGGAGAAGAGTTTAGACACTAGGAGAAGATAAGGAACACACCCATTATGAAGAAATCACATTAGGATTCTCTTTTTAACCTGTTCCTTAAAACACTAGTGCTTAGGAAATCTATTGGAGGCAGAAGAAGTCAAGGGTAGCTTAGGGTTAGGGTTAGGGTTAGTGTTAGGATACGGCTTAGGGTACGGGTTCGGGTACGGGTTCGGGTACGGCGTAGGGTATGGGTTAGGGTTAGGGTTAGTGTTAGTTTGAGGGTTAGGGCTCGGTTTAGGGTACGGGTTAGGATTAGGGTACGTGTTAGGGTTAGTGTAGGGGTTAGGGTTAGGGTACGCGTTAGGGTTACGGTAGTTATTAAACCTATCCCACTCTCTAGATACCCCTTAGCACGTCAAGGAATATTATTTGGGGGTCCAGCCATGGAGAAGAGTTTAGACACTAGGAGAAGATAAGGAACACACCCATTATCAAGAAATCACATTAGGATTCTCTTTTTAACCTGTTCCTTAAAACAATAGTGCTTAGGAAATCTATTGGAGCCAGAAGCAGTCAAGGGTAGCTTAGGGTTAGGGTAGGGTTAGGGTACGGCTTAGGGTACGGGTTCGGGTCCGGGTTCGGGTACGGCGTAGGGTATGGGTTAGGGTTAGGGTTAGGGTTAGTTTGAGGGTTAGGGCTCGGTTTAGGGTTCGGGTTAAGATTAGGGTACGTGTTAGGGTTAGGGTAGGGGTTAGGGTTAGGGTACGCGTTAGGGTTAGGGTAGTTATTAAACCTATCCCACTCTCTAGATACCCTTTAGCACGTCAAGGAATATTATTTGGGGGTCCAGCCATGGAGAAGAGTTTAGACAGTAGGAGAAGATAAGGAACACACCCATTATCCTGAAATCACATTAGGATTCTGTTTTTAACCTGTTCCTTAATACACTAGTGCTTAGGAAATCTATTGTAGGCAGAAGCAGTCAAGGGTAGCTTAGGGTTAGGGTTAGGATTAGGGTTAGGGTTAGGGTACGGCGTAGGGAACGGGTTCGGGTACGGGTTCGGGTACGGCGTAGGGTATGGGTTAGGGTTAGGGTTAGGGTTAGTTTGAGGGTTAGGGCTCGGTTTAGGGTACGGTTTAGGATTAGTGTACGTGTTAGGGTTAGGGTAGAGGTTAGGGTTAGGGTACGCGTTAGGGTTAGGGTAGTTATTAAACCTATCCCACTCTCTAGATACCCCTTAGAACGTGAAGGAATATTATTTGGGGGTTCAGCCATGGAGAAGAGTTTAGACACTAGGAAAAGTTAAGGAACACACCCATTATCAAGAAATCACATTACGATTCTCTTTTTAACCTGTTCCTTAAAACACTAGTGCTTAGGAAATCTATTGGAGGCAGAAGCAGTCAAGGGTAGCTTAGGGTTAGGGTTAGGGTTAGGGTTAGGGTTATTGTTAGGGTAAGGCTTAGAGTACGGGTTCGGGTACGGGTTCGGGTACGGCGTAGGGTATGGGTTAGGGTTAGGGTTAGGGTTAGGTTGAGGGTTAGGGCTCGGTTTAGGTTACGGGTTAGGATTAGGGTACGTGTTAGGGTTAGGGTAGGGGATAGGGTTAGGGTACGCGTTAGGGTTAGGGTAGTTATTAAACCTATCCCACTCTCTAGATACCCCTTAGCACGTCAAGGAATATTATTTGGGGGTCTAGCCATGGAGAAGAGTTTAGACACTAGGAGAAGATAAGGAACACACCCATTATCAAGAAATCACATTAGGATTCTCTTTTTAACCTGTTCCTTAAAACACTAGTGCTTAGGAAATCTATTGGAGGCAGAAGCAGTCAAGGGTAGCTTAGGGTTAGGGTTACGGTTAGGGTTAGGGTTAGTGTTAGGGTACGGATTCGGGTACGGGTTTGGGTACGGCGTAGGGTATGGGTTAGGGTTAGGGTTAGGGTTAGTTTGAGGGTTAGGGCTCGGTTTAGGGTACGGGTTAGGATTAGGGTACGTGTTAGGTTTAGGGTAGGTGTTAGGGTTAGGGTACGCGTTAGGGTTAGGGTAGTTATTAAACCTATCCCACTCTCTAGATACCCCTTAGCACGTCAAGGAATATTATTTGGGGGTCCAGCCATGGAGAAGAGTTTAGACACTAGGAGAAGATAAGGAACACACCCATTATCCTGAAATCACATTAGGATT
Organism: Eschrichtius robustus; assembly: GCF_028021215.1. NCBI lineage: Eukaryota > Metazoa > Chordata > Mammalia > Artiodactyla > Eschrichtiidae > Eschrichtius > Eschrichtius robustus. The sequence continues at coordinate 1,983,806 of NW_027175474.1, read as the reverse complement.
TTCTTTTTAACCTGTTCCTTAAAACACTAGTGCTTAGGAAATCTATTGGAGGCAGAAGCAGTCAAGGGTAGCTTAGGGTTAGGGTTAGGGTTAGGGTTAGGGTTAGTGTTAGGGTACGGGTTCCGGTACGGGTTCGGGTACGGCGTTGGGTATGGGTTAGGGTTAGGGTTAGGGTTAGTTTGAGGGTTAGGGCTCGGTTTAGGGTACGGGTTAGGATTAGGGTACGTGTTAGGGTTAGGGTAGGGGTTAGGGTTAGGGTACGCGTTAGGGTTAGGGTAGTTATTAAACCTATCCCACTCTCTAGATACCCCTTAGCACGTCAAGGTATATTATTTGGGGGTCCAGCCATGGAGAAGAGTTTAGACACTAGGAGAAGATAAGGAACACACCCATTATGAAGAAATCACATTAGGATTCTCTTTTTAACCTGTTCCTTAAAACACTAGTGCTTAGGAAATCTATTGGAGGCAGAAGAAGTCAAGGGTAGCTTAGGGTTAGGGTTAGGGTTAGTGTTAGGATACGGCTTAGGGTACGGGTTCGGGTACGGGTTCGGGTACGGCGTAGGGTATGGGTTAGGGTTAGGGTTAGTGTTAGTTTGAGGGTTAGGGCTCGGTTTAGGGTACGGGTTAGGATTAGGGTACGTGTTAGGGTTAGTGTAGGGGTTAGGGTTAGGGTACGCGTTAGGGTTACGGTAGTTATTAAACCTATCCCACTCTCTAGATACCCCTTAGCACGTCAAGGAATATTATTTGGGGGTCCAGCCATGGAGAAGAGTTTAGACACTAGGAGAAGATAAGGAACACACCCATTATCAAGAAATCACATTAGGATTCTCTTTTTAACCTGTTCCTTAAAACAATAGTGCTTAGGAAATCTATTGGAGGCAGAAGCAGTCAAGGGTAGCTTAGGGTTAGGGTAGGGTTAGGGTACGGCTTAGGGTACGGGTTCGGGTCCGGGTTCGGGTACGGCGTAGGGTATGGGTTAGGGTTAGGGTTAGGGTTAGTTTGAGGGTTAGGGCTCGGTTTAGGGTTCGGGTTAAGATTAGGGTACGTGTTAGGGTTAGGGTAGGGGTTAGGGTTAGGGTACGCGTTAGGGTTAGGGTAGTTATTAAACCTATCCCACTCTCTAGATACCCTTTAGCACGTCAAGGAATATTATTTGGGGGTCCAGCCATGGAGAAGAGTTTAGACAATAGGAGAAGATAAGGAACACACCCATTATCCTGAAATCACATTAGGATTCTGTTTTTAACCTGTTCCTTAATACACTAGTGCTTAGGAAATCTATTGTAGGCAGAAGCAGTCAAGGGTAGCTTAGGGTTAGGGTTAGGATTAGGGTTAGGGTTAGGGTACGGCGTAGGGAACGGGTTCGGGTACGGGTTCGGGTACGGCGTAGGGTATGGGTTAGGGTTAGGGTTAGGGTTAGTTTGAGGGTTAAGGCTCGGTTTAGGGTACGGTTTAGGATTAGTGTACGTGTTAGGGTTAGGGTAGAGGTTAGGGTTAGGGTACGCGTTAGGGTTAGGGTAGTTATTAAACCTATCCCACTCTCTAGATACCCCTTAGAACGTGAAGGAATATTATTTGGGGGTTCAGCCATGGAGAAGAGTTTAGACACTAGGAAAAGTTAAGGAACACACCCATTATCAAGAAATCACATTACGATTCTCTTTTTAACCTGTTCCTTAAAACACTAGTGCTTAGGAAATCTATTGGAGGCAGAAGCAGTCAAGGGTAGCTTAGGGTTAGGGTTAGGGTTAGGGTTAGGGTTATTGTTAGGGTAAGGCTTAGAGTACGGGTTCGGGTACGGGTTCGGGTACGGCGTAGGGTATGGGTTAGGGTTAGGGTTAGGGTTAGTTTGAGGGTTAGGGCTCGGTTTAGGGTACGGGTTAGGATTAGGGTACGTGTTAGGGTTAGGGTAGGTGTTAGGGTTAGGGTACGCGTTAGGGTTAGGGTAGTTATTAAACCTATCCCACTCTCTAGATACCCCTTAGCACGTCAAGGAATATTATTTGGGGGTCCAGCCATGGAGAAGAGTTTAGACACTAGGAGAAGATAAGGAACACACCCATTATCCTGAAATCACATTAGGATTTTCTTTTTAACCTGTTCCTTAAAACACTAGTGCTTAGGAAATCTATTGGAGGCAGAAGCAGTCAAGGGTAGCTTAGGGTTAGGGTTAGGGTTAGTGTTAGGGTACGGGTTCCGGTACGGGTTCGGGTACGGCGTTGGGTATGGGTTAGGGTTAGGGTTAGGGTTAGTTTGAGGGTTAGGGCTCGGTTTAGGGTACGGGTTAGGATTAGGGTACGTGTTAGGGTTAGGGTAGGGGTTAGGGTTAGGGTACGCGTTAGGGTTAGGGTAGTTATTAAACCTATCCCACTCTCTAGATACCCCTTAGCACGTCAAGGAATATTATTTGGGGGTCCAGCCATGGAGAAGAGTTTAGACACTAGGAGAAGATAAGGAACACACCCATTATCAAGAAATCACATTAGGATTCTCTTTTTAACCTGTTCCTTAAAACACTAGTGCTTAGGAAATCTATTGGAGGCAGAAGCAGTCAAGGGTAGCTTAGGGTTAGGGTTAGTGTTAGGGTACGGCTTAGGGTACGGGTTCGGGTCCGGGTTCGGGTACGGCGTTGGGTATGGGTTAGGGTTAGGGATAGGGTTAGTTTGAGGGTTAGGGCTCGGTTTAGGGTACGGGTTAGGATTAGTGTACGTGTTAGGGTTACGGTAGAGGTTAGGGTTAGGGTACGCGTTAGGGTTAGGGTAGTTATTAAACCTATCCCACTCTCTAGATACCCCTTAGCACGTCAAGGAATAATATTTGGGGGTCCAGCCTTGGAGAAGAGTTTAGACACTAGGAGAAGATAAGGAACACACCCATTATCAAGAAATCACATTAGGATTCTCTTTTAAACCTGTTCCTTAAAACACTAGTGCTTAGGAAATCTATTGGAGGCAGAAGCAGTCAAGGGTAGCTTAGGGTTAGGGTTAGGGTTAGGGTTAGGGTTAGGGTTAGGGTACGGCTTAGGGTACGGGTTCGGGTACGGGTTCGTGTACGGCATAGGGTATGGGTTAGGGTTAGGGTTAGGGTTAGTTTGAAGGTTAGGGCTCGGTTTAGGGTACAGGTTAGGATTAGGGTTCGTGTTAGGGTTAGGGTAGGGGTTAGGGTTAGGGTACGCGTTAGGGTTAGGGTAGTTATTAAACCTATCCCACTCTCTAGATACCCCTTAGCACGTCTAGGAATATTATTTGGGGGTCCAGCCATGGAGAAGAGTTTAGACAATAGGAGAAGATAAGGAACACACCCATTATCCTGAAATCACATTAGGATTCTCTTTTTAACCTGTTCCTTAATACACTAGTGCTTAGGAAATCTATTGTAGGCAGAAGCAGTCAAGGGCAGCTTAGGGTTAGGGTTAGGGTTAGGTTGAGGGTTAGGGCTCGGTTTAGGTTACGGGTTAGGATTAGGGTACGTGTTAGGGTTAGGGTAGGGGATAGGGTTAGGGTACGCGTTAGGGTTAGGGTAGTTATTAAACCTATCCCACTCTCTAGATACCCCTTAGCACGTCAAGGAATATTATTTGGGGGTCTAGCCATGGAGAAGAGTTTAGACACTAGGAGAAGATAAGGAACACACCCATTATCAAGAAATCACATTAGGATTCTCTTTTTAACCTGTTCCTTAAAACACTAGTGCTTAGGAAATCTATTGGAGGCAGAAGAAGTCAAGGGTAGCTTAGGGTTAGGGTTAGGGTTAGTGTTAAGATACGGCTTAGGGTACGGGTTCGGGTACGGGTTCGGGTACGGCGTAGGGTATGGGTTAGGGTTAGGGTTAGTGTTAGTTTGAGGGTTAGGGCTCGGTTTAGGGTACGGGTTAGGATTAGGGTACGTGTTAGGGTTAGGGTAGGGGTTAGGGTTAGGGTACGCGTTAGGGTTACGGTAGTTATTAAACCTATCCCACTCTCTAGATACCCCTTAGCACGTCAAGGAATATTATTTTGGGGTCCAGCCATGGAGAAGAGTTTAGACACTAGGAGAAGATAAGGAACACACCCATTATCAAGAAATCACATTAGGATTCTCTTTTTAACCTGTTCCTTAAAACAATAGTGCTTAGGAAATCTATTGGAGGCAGAAGCAGTCAAGGGTAGTTTAGGGTTAGGGTTAGGGTTAGGGTACGGCTTAGGGTACGGGTTCGGGTCCGGGTTCGGGTACGGCGTAGGGTATGGGTTAGGGTTAGGGTTAGGGTCAGTTTGAGGGTTAGGGCTCGGTTTAGGGTTCGGGTTAAGATTAGGGTACGTGTTAGGGTTAGGGTAGGGGTTAGGGTTAGGGTACGCGTTAGGGTTAGGGTAGTTATTAAACCTATCCCACTCTCTAGATACCCTTTAGCACGTCAAGGAATATTATTTGGGGGTCCAGCCATGGAGAAGAGTTTAGACACTAGGAGAAGATAAGGAACACACCCATTATCCTGAAATCACATTAGGATTCTGTTTTTAACCTGTTCCTTAATACACTAGTGCTTAGGAAATCTATTAGAGGCAGAAGCAGTGAAGGGTAGCTTAGAGTTAGGGTTAGGGTTAGGTTTAGGGTTAGGGTTAGGGTACGGCGTAGGGAACGGGTTCGGGTACGGGTTCGGGTACGGCGTAGGGTATGGGTTAGGGTTAGGGTTAGGGTTAGTTTGAGGGTTAGGGCTCGGTTTAGGGTACGGGTTAGGATTAGTGTACGTGTTAGGGTTAGGGTAGAGGTTAGGGTTAGGGTACGCGTTAGGGTTAGGGTAGTTATTAAACCTATCCCACTCTCTAGATACCCCTTAGAACGTCAAGGAATATTATTTGGGGGTTCAGCCATGGAGAAGAGTTTAGACACTAGGAAAAGATAAGGAACACACCCATTATCAAGAAATCACATTAGGATTCTCTTTTTAACCTGTTCCTTAAAACACTAGTGCTTAGGAAATCTATTGGAGGCAGAAGCAGTCAAGGGTAGCTTAGGGTTAGGGTTAGGGTTAGGGTTAGGGTTAGGGTTAGGGTACGGCTTAGGGTACGGGTTCGGGTACGGGTTCGTGTACGGCATAGGGTATGGGTTAGGGTTAGGGTTAGGGTTAGTTTGAAGGTTAGGGCTCGGTTTAGGGTACAGGTTAGGATTAGGGTTCGTGTTAGGGTTAGGGTAGGGGTTAGGGTTAGGGTACGCGTTAGGGTTAGGGTAGTTATTAAACCTATCCCACTCTCTAGATACCCCTTAGCACGTCTAGGAATATTATTTGGGGGTCCAGCCATGGAGAAGAGTTTAGACAATAGGAGAAGATAAGGAACACACCCATTATCCTGAAATCACATTAGGATTCTCTTTTTAACCTGTTCCTTAATACACTAGTGCTTAGGAAATCTATTGTAGGCAGAAGCAGTCAAGGGTAGCTTAGGGTTAGGGTTAGGATTAGGGTTAGGGTTAGGGTACGGCTTAGGGTACGGGTTCGGGTACTGGTTCGGGTATGGCGTAGGGTATGGGTTAGGGTTAGGGTTAGGGTTAGTTTGAGGGTTAGGGCTCGGTTTAGGTTACGGGTTAGGATTAGGGTACGTGTTAGGGTTAGGGTAGGGGTTAGGGTTAGGGTACGCGTTAGGGTTAGGGTAGTTATTAAACCTATCCCACTCTCTAGATACCCCTTAGCACGTCAAGGAATAATATTTGGGGGTCCAGCCTTGGAGAAGAGTTTAGACACTAGGAGAAGATAAGGAACACACCCATTATCAAGAAATCACATTAGGATTCTCTTTTTAACCTGTTCCTTAAAACACTAGTGCTTAGGAAATCTATTGTAGGCAGAAGCAGTCAAGGGCAGCTTAGGGTTAGGGTTAGGGTTAGGATTAGGGTTAGGGTTAGGGTACGGCTTAGGGTACGGGTTCGGGTACTGGTTCGGGTACGGCGTAGGGTATGGGTTAGGGTTAGGGTTAGGGTTAGTTTGAGGGTTAGGGCTCGGTTTAGGTTACGGGTTAGGATTAGGGTACGTGTTAGGGTTAGGGTAGGGGTTAGGGTTAGGGTACGCGTTAGGGTTAGGGTAGTTATTAAACCTATCCCACTCTCTAGATACCCCTTAGCACGTCAAGGAATATTATTTGGGGGTCCAGCCATGGAGAAGAGTTTAGACACTAGGAGAAGATAAGGAACACACCCATTATCAAGAAATCACATTAGGATTCTCTTTTTAACCTGTTCCTTAAAACACTAGTGCTTAGGAAATCTATTGGAGGCAGAAGCAGTCAAGGGTAGCTTAGGGTTAGGGTTACGGTTAGGGTTAGGGTTAGTGTTAGGGTACGGATTCGGGTACGGGTTTGGGTACGGCGTAGGGTATGGGTTAGGGTTAGGGTTAGGGTTAGTTTGAGGGTTAGGGCTCGGTTTAGGGTACGGGTTAGGATTAGGGTACGTGTTAGGTTTAGGGTAGGTGTTAGGGTTAGGGTACGCGTTAGGGTTAGGGTAGTTATTAAACCTATCCCACTCTCTAGATACCCCTTAGCACGTCAAGGAATATTATTTGGGGGTCCAGCCATGGAGAAGAGTTTAGACACTAGGAGAAGATAAGGAACACACCCATTATCCTGAAATCACATTAGGATTTTCTTTTTAACCTGTTCCTTAAAACACTAGTGCTTAGGAAATCTATTGGAGGCAGAAGCAGTCAAGGGTAGCTTAGGGTTAGGGTTAGGGTTAGGGTTAGGGTTAGTGTTAGGGTACGGGTTCCGGTACGGGTTCGGGTACGGCGTTGGGTATGGGTTAGGGTTAGGGTTAGGGTTAGTTTGAGGGTTAGGGCTCGGTTTAGGGTACGGGTTAGGATTAGGGTACGTGTTAGGGTTAGGGTAGGGGTTAGGGTTAGGGTACGCGTTAGGGTTAGGGTAGTTATTAAACCTATCCCACTCTCTAGATACCCCTTAGCACGTCAAGGTATATTATTTGGGGGTCCAGCCATGGAGAAGAGTTTAGACACTAGGAGAAGATAAGGAACACACCCATTATGAAGAAATCACATTAGGATTCTCTTTTTAACCTGTTCCTTAAAACACTAGTGCTTAGGAAATCTATTGGAGGCAGAAGAAGTCAAGGGTAGCTTAGGGTTAGGGTTAGGGTTAGTGTTAGGATACGGCTTAGGGTACGGGTTCGGGTACGGGTTCGGGTACGGCGTAGGGTATGGGTTAGGGTTAGGGTTAGTGTTAGTTTGAGGGTTAGGGCTCGGTTTAGGGTACGGGTTAGGATTAGGGTACGTGTTAGGGTTAGTGTAGGGGTTAGGGTTAGGGTACGCGTTAGGGTTACGGTCGTTATTAAACCTATCCCACTCTCTAGATACCCCTTAGCACGTCAAGGAATATTATTTGGGGGTCCAGCCATGGAGAAGAGTTTAGACACTAGGAGAAGATAAGGAACACACCCATTATCAAGAAATCACATTAGGATTCTCTTTTTAACCTGTTCCTTAAAACAATAGTGCTTAGGAAATCTATTGGAGGCAGAAGCAGTCAAGGGTAGCTTAGGGTTAGGGTAGGGTTAGGGTACGGCTTAGGGTACGGGTTCGGGTCCGGGTTCGGGTACGGCGTAGGGTATGGGTTAGGGTTAGGGTTAGGGTTAGTTTGAGGGTTAGGGCTCGGTTTAGGGTTCGGGTTAGGATTAGGGTACGTGTTAGGGTTAGGGTAGGGGTTAGGGTTAGGGTACGCGTTAGGGTTAGGGTAGTTATTAAACCTATCCCACTCTCTAGATACCCTTTAGCACGTCAAGGAATATTATTTGGGGGTCCAGCCATGGAGAAGAGTTTAGACAGTAGGAGAAGATAAGGAACACACCCATTATCCTGAAATCACATTAGGATTCTGTTTTTAACCTGTTCCTTAATACACTAGTGCTTAGGAAATCTATTGTAGGCAGAAGCAGTCAAGGGTAGCTTAAGGTTAGGGTTAGGATTAGGGTTAGGGTTAGGGTACGGCGTAGGGAACGGGTTCGGGTACGGGTTCGGGTACGGCGTAGGGTATGGGTTAGGGTTAGGGTTAGGGTTAGTTTGAGGGTTAGGGCTCGGTTTAGGGTACGGTTTAGGATTAGTGTACGTGTTAGGGTTAGGGTAGAGGTTAGGGTTAGGGTACGCGTTAGGGTTAGGGTAGTTATTAAACCTATCCCACTCTCTAGATACCCCTTAGAACGTGAAGGAATATTATTTGGGGGTTCAGCCATGGAGAAGAGTTTAGACACTAGGAAAAGTTAAGGAACACACCCATTATCAAGAAATCACATTACGATTCTCTTTTTAACCTGTTCCTTAAAACACTAGTGCTTAGGAAATCTATTGGAGGCAGAAGCAGTCAAGGGTAGCTTAGGGTTAGGGTTAGGGTTAGGGTTAGGGTTATTGTTAGGGTAAGGCTTAGAGTACGGGTTCGGGTACGGGTTCGGGTACGGCGTAGGGTATGGGTTAGGGTTAGGGTTAGGGTTAGTTTGAGGGTTAGGGCTCGGTTTAGGGTACGGGTTAGGATTAGGGTACGTGTTAGGGTTAGGGTAGGTGTTAGGGTTAGGGTACGCGTTAGGGTTAGGGTAGTTATTAAACCTATCCCACTCTCTAGATACCCCTTAGCACGTCAAGGAATATTATTTGGGGGTCCAGCCATGGAGAAGAGTTTAGACACTAGGAGAAGATAAGGAACACACCCATTATCCTGAAATCACATTAGGATTTTCTTTTTAACCTGTTCCTTAAAACACTAGTGCTTAGGAAATCTATTGGAGGCAGAAGCAGTCAAGGGTAGCTTAGGGTTAGGGTTAGGGTTAGTGTTAGGGTACGGGTTCCGGTACGGGTTCGGGTACGGCGTTGGGTATGGGTTAGGGTTAGGGTTAGGGTTAGTTTGAGGGTTAGGGCTCGGTTTAGGGTACGGGTTAGGATTAGGGTACGTGTTAGGGTTAGGGTAGGGGTTAGGGTTAGGGTACGCGTTAGGGTTAGGGTAGTTATTAAACCTATCCCACTCTCTAGATACCCCTTAGCACGTCAAGGAATATTATTTGGGGGTCCAGCCATGGAGAAGAGTTTAGACACTAGGAGAAGATAAGGAACACACCCATTATCAAGAAATCACATTAGGATTCTCTTTTTAACCTGTTCCTTAAAACACTAGTGCTTAGGAAATCTATTGGAGGCAGAAGCAGTCAAGGGTAGCTTAGGGTTAGGGTTAGTGTTAGGGTACGGCTTAGGGTACGGGTTCGGGTCCGGGTTCGGGTACGGCGTTGGGTATGGGTTAGGGTTAGGGTTAGGGTTAGTTTGAGGGTTAGGGCTCGGTTTAGGGTACGGGTTAGGATTAGTGTACGTGTTAGGGTTAGGGTAGAGGTTAGGGTTAGGGTACGCGTTAGGGTTAGGGTAGTTATTAAACCTATCCCACTCTCTAGATACCCCTTAGCACGTCAAGGAATAATATTTGGGGGTCCAGCCTTGGAGAAGAGTTTAGACACTAGGAGAAGATAAGGAACACACCCATTATCAAGAAATCACATTAGGATTCTCTTTTTAACCTGTTCCTTAAAACACTAGTGCTTAGGAAATCTATTGGAGGCAGAAGCAGTCAAGGGTAGCTTAGGGTTAGGGTTAGGGTTAGGGTTAGGGTTAGGGTTAGGGTACGGCTTAGGGTACGGGTTCGGGTACGGGTTCGTGTACGGCATAGGGTATGGGTTAGGGTTAGGGTTAGGGTTAGTTTGAAGGTTAGGGCTCGGTTTAGGGTACAGGTTAGGATTAGGGTTCGTGTTAGGGTTAGGGTAGGGGTTAGGGTTAGGGTACGCGTTAGGGTTAGGGTAGTTATTAAACCTATCCCACTCTCTAGATACCCCTTAGCACGTCTAGGAATATTATTTGGGGGTCCAGCCATGGAGAAGAGTTTAGACAATAGGAGAAGATAAGGAACACACCCATTATCCTGAAATCACATTAGGATTCTCTTTTTAACCTGTTCCTTAATACACTAGTGCTTAGGAAATCTATTGTAGGCAGAAGCAGTCAAGGGCAGCTTAGGGTTAGGGTTAGGATTAGGGTTAGGGTTAGGGTACGGCTTAGGGTACGGGTTCGGGTACTGGTTCGGGTACGGCGTAGGGTATGGGTTAGGGTTAGGGTTAGGGTTAGGTTGAGGGTTAGGGCTCGGTTTAGGTTACGGGTTAGGATTAGGGTACGTGTTAGGGTTAGGGTAGGGGATAGGGTTAGGGTACGCGTTAGGGTTAGGGTAGTTATTAAACCTATCCCACTCTCTAGATACCCCTTAGCACGTCAAGGAATATTATTTGGGGGTCTAGCCATGGAGAAGAGTTTAGACACTAGGAGAAGATAAGGAACACACCCATTATCAAGAAATCACATTAGGATTCTCTTTTTAACCTGTTCCTTAAAACACTAGTGCTTAGGAAATCTATTGGAGGCAGAAGCAGTCAAGGGTAGCTTAGGGTTAGGGTTACGGTTAGGGTTAGGGTTAGTGTTAGGGTACGGATTCGGGTACGGGTTTGGGTACGGCGTAGGGTATGGGTTAGGGTTAGGGTTAGGGTTAGTTTGAGGGTTAGGGCTCGGTTTAGGGTACGGGTTAGGATTAGGGTACGTGTTAGGTTTAGGGTAGGTGTTAGGGTTAGGGTACGCGTTAGGGTTAGGGTAGTTATTAAACCTATCCCACTCTCTAGATACCCCTTAGCACGTCAAGGAATATTATTTGGGGGTCCAGCCATGGAGAAGAGTTTAGACACTAGGAGAAGATAAGGAACACACCCATTATCCTGAAATCACATTAGGATTTTCTTTTTAACCTGTTCCTTAAAACACTAGTGCTTAGGAAATCTATTGGAGGCAGAAGCAGTCAAGGGTAGCTTAGGGTTAGGGTTAGGGTTAGGGTTAGGGTTAGTGTTAGGGTACGGGTTCGGGTACGGGTTCGGGTACGGCGTAGGGTATGGGTTAGGGTTAGGGTTAGTGTTAGTTTGAGGGTTAGGGCTCGGTTTAGGGTACGGGTTAGGATTAGGGTACGTGTTAGGGTTAGTGTAGGGGTTAGGGTTAGGGTACGCGTTAGGGTTACGGTAGTTATTAAACCTATCCCACTCTCTAGATACCCCTTAGCACGTCAAGGAATATTATTTGGGGGTCCAGCCATTGAGAAGAGTTTAGACACTAGGAGAAGATAAGGAACACACCCATTATCCTGAAATCACATTAGGATTTTCTTTTTAACCTGTTCCTTAAAACACTAGTGCTTAGGAAATCTATTGGAGGCAGAAGCAGTCAAGGGTAGCTTAGGGTTAGGGTTAGGGTTAGGGTTAGGGTTAGTGTTAGGGTACGGGTTCCGGTACGGGTTCGGGTACGGCGTTGGGTATGGGTTAGGGTTAGGGTTAGGGTTAGTTTGAGGGTTAGGGCTCGGTTTAGGGTACGGGTTAGGATTAGGGTACGTGTTAGGGTTAGGGTAGGGGTTAGGGTTAGGGTACGCGTTAGGGTTAGGGTAGTTATTAAACCTATCCCACTCTCTAGATACCCCTTAGCACGTCAAGGAATATTATTTGGGGGTCCAGCCATGGAGAAGAGTTTAGACACTAGGAGAAGATAAGGAACACACCCATTATGAAGAAATCACATTAGGATTCTCTTTTTAACCTGTTCCTTAAAACACTAGTGCTTAGGAAATCTATTGGAGGCAGAAGAAGTCAAGGGTAGCTTAGGGTTAGGGTTAGGGTTAGTGTTAAGATACGGCTTAGGGTACGGGTTCGGGTACGGGTTCGGGTACGGCGTAGGGTATGGGTTAGGGTTAGGGTTAGTGTTAGTTTGAGGGTTAGGGCTCGGTTTAGGGTACGGGTTAGGATTAGGGTACGTGTTAGGGTTAGTGTAGGGGTTAGGGTTAGGGTACGCGTTAGGGTTACGGTAGTTATTAAACCTATCCCACTCTCTAGATACCCCTTAGCACGTCAAGGAATATTATTTTGGGGTCCAGCCATGGAGAAGATTTTAGACACTAGGAGAAGATAAGGAACACACCCATTATCAAGAAATCACATTAGGATTCTCTTTTTAACCTGTTCCTTAAAACAATAGTGCTTAGGAAATCTATTGGAGGCAGAAGCAGTCAAGGGTAGTTTAGGGTTAGGGTTAGGGTTAGGGTACGGCTTAGGGTACGGGTTCGGGTCCGGGTTCGGGTACGGCGTAGGGTATGGGTTAGGGTTAGGGTTAGGGTCAGTTTGAGGGTTAGGGCTCGGTTTAGGGTTCGGGTTAAGATTAGGGTACGTGTTAGGGTTAGGGTAGGGGTTAGGGTTAGGGTACGCGTTAGGGTTAGGGTAGTTATTAAACCTATCCCACTCTCTAGATACCCTTTAGCACGTCAAGGAATATTATTTGGGGGTCCAGCCATGGAGAAGAGTTTAGACACTAGGAGAAGATAAGGAACACACCCATTATCCTGAAATCACATTAGGATTCTGTTTTTAACCTGTTCCTTAATACACTAGTGCTTAGGAAATCTATTAGAGGCAGAAGCAGTGAAGGGTAGCTTAGAGTTAGGGTTAGGGTTAGGTTTAGGGTTAGGGTTAGGGTACGGCGTAGGGAACGGGTTCGGGTACGGGTTCGGGTACGGCGTAGGGTATGGGTTAGGGTTAGGGTTAGGGTTAGTTTGAGGGTTAGGGCTCGGTTTAGGGTACGGGTTAGGATTAGTGTACGTGTTAGGGTTAGGGTAGAGGTTAGGGTTAGGGTACGCGTTAGGGTTAGGGTAGTTATTAAACCTATCCCACTCTCTAGATACCCCTTAGAACGTCAAGGAATATTATTTGGGGGTTCAGCCATGGAGAAGAGTTTAGACACTAGGAAAAGTTAAGGAACACACCCATTATCAAGAAATCACATTACGATTCTCTTTTTAACCTGTTCCTTAAAACACTAGTGCTTAGGAAATCTATTGGAGGCAGAAGCAGTCAAGGGTAGCTTAGGGTTAGGGTTAGGGTTAGGGTTAGGGTTATTGTTAGGGTAAGGCTTAGAGTACGGGTTCGGGTACGGGTTCGGGTACGGCGTAGGGTATGGGTTAGGGTTAGGGTTAGGGTTAGTTTGAGGGTTAGGGCTCGGTTTAGGGTACGGGTTAGGATTAGGGTACGTGTTAGGGTTAGGGTAGGTGTTAGGGTTAGGGTACGCGTTAGGGTTAGGGTAGTTATTAAACCTATCCCACTCTCTAGATACCCCTTAGCACGTCAAGGAATATTATTTGGGGGTCCAGCCATGGAGAAGAGTTTAGACACTAGGAGAAGATAAGGAACACACCCATTATCCTGAAATCACATTAGGATTTTCTTTTTAACCTGTTCCTTAAAACACTAGTGCTTAGGAAATCTATTGGAGGCAGAAGCAGTCAAGGGTAGCTTAGGGTTAGGGTTAGGGTTAGTGTTAGGGTACGGGTTCCGGTACGGGTTCGGGTACGGCGTTGGGTATGGGTTAGGGTTAGGGTTAGGGTTAGTTTGAGGGTTAGGGCTCGGTTTAGGGTACGGGTTAGGATTAGGGTACGTGTTAGGGTTAGGGTAGGGGTTAGGGTTAGGGTACGCGTTAGGGTTAGGGTAGTTATTAAACCTATCCCACTCTCTAGATACCCCTTAGCACGTCAAGGAATATTATTTGGGGGTCCAGCCATGGAGAAGAGTTTAGACACTAGGAGAAGATAAGGAACACACCCATTATCAAGAAATCACATTAGGATTCTCTTTTTAACCTGTTCCTTAAAACACTAGTGCTTAGGAAATCTATTGGAGGCAGAAGCAGTCAAGGGTAGCTTAGGGTTAGGGTTAGTGTTAGGGTACGGCTTAGGGTACGGGTTCGGGTCCGGGTTCGGGTACGGCGTTGGGTATGGGTTAGGGTTAGGGTTAGGGTTAGTTTGAGGGTTAGGGCTCGGTTTAGGGTACGGGTTAGGATTAGTGTACGTGTTAGGGTTAGGGTAGAGGTTAGGGTTAGGGTACGCGTTAGGGTTAGGGTAGTTATTAAACCTATCCCACTCTCTAGATACCCCTTAGCACGTCAAGGAATAATATTTGGGGGTCCAGCCTTGGAGAAGAGTTTAGACACTAGGAGAAGATAAGGAACACACCCATTATCAAGAAATCACATTAGGATTCTCTTTTTAACCTGTTCCTTAAAACACTAGTGCTTAGGAAATCTATTGGAGGCAGAAGCAGTCAAGGGTAGCTTAGGGTTAGGGTTAGGGTTAGGGTTAGGGTTAGGGTTAGGGTACGGCTTAGGGTACGGGTTCGGGTACGGGTTCGTGTACGGCATAGGGTATGGGTTAGGGTTAGGGTTAGGGTTAGTTTGAAGGTTAGGGCTCGGTTTAGGGTACAGGTTAGGATTAGGGTTCGTGTTAGGGTTAGGGTAGGGGTTAGGGTTAGGGTACGCGTTAGGGTTAGGGTAGTTATTAAACCTATCCCACTCTCTAGATACCCCTTAGCACGTCTAGGAATATTATTTGGGGGTCCAGCCATGGAGAAGAGTTTAGACAATAGGAGAAGATAAGGAACACACCCATTATCCTGAAATCACATTAGGATTCTCTTTTTAACCTGTTCCTTAATACACTAGTGCTTAGGAAATCTATTGTAGGCAGAAGCAGTCAAGGGCAGCTTAGGGTTAGGGTTAGGATTAGGGTTAGGGTTAGGGTACGGCTTAGGGTACGGGTTCGGGTACTGGTTCGGGTACGGCGTAGGGTATGGGTTAGGGTTAGGGTTAGGGTTAGGTTGAGGGTTAGGGCTCGGTTTAGGTTACGGGTTAGGATTAGGGTACGTGTTAGGGTTAGGGTAGGGGATAGGGTTAGGGTACGCGTTAGGGTTAGGGTAGTTATTAAACCTATCCCACTCTCTAGATACCCCTTAGCACGTCAAGGAATATTATTTGGGGGTCTAGCCATGGAGAAGAGTTTAGACACTAGGAGAAGATAAGGAACACACCCATTATCAAGAAATCACATTAGGATTCTCTTTTTAACCTGTTCCTTAAAACACTAGTGCTTAGGAAATCTATTGGAGGCAGAAGCAGTCAAGGGTAGCTTAGGGTTAGGGTTACGGTTAGGGTTAGGGTTAGTGTTAGGGTACGGATTCGGGTACGGGTTTGGGTACGGCGTAGGGTATGGGTTAGGGTTAGGGTTAGGGTTAGTTTGAGGGTTAGGGCTCGGTTTAGGGTACGGGTTAGGATTAGGGTACGTGTTAGGTTTAGGGTAGGTGTTAGGGTTAGGGTACGCGTTAGGGTTAGGGTAGTTATTAAACCTATCCCACTCTCTAGATACCCCTTAGCACGTCAAGGAATATTATTTGGGGGTCCAGCCATGGAGAAGAGTTTAGACACTAGGAGAAGATAAGGAACACACCCATTATCCTGAAATCACATTAGGATTTTCTTTTTAACCTGTTCCTTAAAACACTAGTGCTTAGGAAATCTATTGGAGGCAGAAGCAGTCAAGGGTAGCTTAGGGTTAGGGTTAGGGTTAGGGTTAGGGTTAGTGTTAGGGTACGGGTTCCGGTACGGGTTCGGGTACGGCGTTGGGTATGGGTTAGGGTTAGGGTTAGGGTTAGTTTGAGGGTTAGGGCTCGGTTTAGGGTACGGGTTAGGATTAGGGTACGTGTTAGGGTTAGGGTAGGGGTTAGGGTTAGGGTACGCGTTAGGGTTAGGGTAGTTATTAAACCTATCCCACTCTCTAGATACCCCTTAGCACGTCAAGGAATATTATTTGGGGGTCCAGCCATGGAGAAGAGTTTAGACACTAGGAGAAGATAAGGAACACACCCATTATGAAGAAATCACATTAGGATTCTCTTTTTAACCTGTTCCTTAAAACACTAGTGCTTAGGAAATCTATTGGAGGCAGAAGAAGTCAAGGGTAGCTTAGGGTTAGGGTTAGGGTTAGTGTTAAGATACGGCTTAGGGTACGGGTTCGGGTACGGGTTCGGGTACGGCGTAGGGTATGGGTTAGGGTTAGGGTTAGTGTTAGTTTGAGGGTTAGGGCTCGGTTTAGGGTACGGGTTAGGATTAGGGTACGTGGTAGGGTTAGTGTAGGGGTTAGGGTTAGGGTACGCGTTAGGGTTACGGTAGTTATTAAACCTATCCCACTCTCTAGATACCCCTTAGCACGTCAAGGAATATTATTTTGGGGTCCAGCCATGGAGAAGAGTTTAGACACTAGGAGAAGATAAGGAACACACCCATTATCAAGAAATCACATTAGGATTCTCTTTTTAACCTGTTCCTTAAAACAATAGTGCTTAGGAAATCTATTGGAGGCAGAAGCAGTCAAGGGTAGTTTAGGGTTAGGGTTAGGGTTAGGGTACGGCTTAGGGTACGGGTTCGGGTCCGGGTTCGGGTACGGCGTAGGGTATGGGTTAGGGTTAGGGTTAAGGTCAGTTTGAGGGTTAGGGCTCGGTTTAGGGTTCGGGTTAAGATTAGGGTACGTGTTAGGGTTAGGGTAGGGGTTAGGGTTAGGGTACGCGTTAGGGTTAGGGTAGTTATTAAACCTATCCCACTCTCTAGATACCCTTTAGCACGTCAAGGAATATTATTTGGGGGTCCAGCCATGGAGAAGAGTTTAGACACTAGGAGAAGATAAGGAACACACCCATTATCCTGAAATCACATTAGGATTCTGTTTTTAACCTGTTCCTTAATACACTAGTGCTTAGGAAATCTATTAGAGGCAGAAGCAGTGAAGGGTAGCTTAGAGTTAGGGTTAGGGTTAGGTTTAGGGTTAGGGTTAGGGTACGGCGTAGGGAACGGGTTCGGGTACGGGTTCGGGTACGGCGTAGGGTATGGGTTAGGGTTAGGGTTAGGGTTAGTTTGAGGGTTAGGGCTCGGTTTAGGGTACGGGTTAGGATTAGTGTACGTGTTAGGGTTAGGGTAGAGGTTAGGGTTAGGGTACGCGTTAGGGTTAGGGTAGTTATTAAACCTATCCCACTCTCTAGATACCCCTTAGAACGTCAAGGAATATTATTTGGGGGTTCAGCCATGGAGAAGAGTTTAGACACTAGGAAAAGTTAAGGAACACACCCATTATCAAGAAATCACATTACGATTCTCTTTTTAACCTGTTCCTTAAAACACTAGTGCTTAGGAAATCTATTGGAGGCAGAAGCAGTCAAGGGTAGCTTAGGGTTAGGGTTAGGGTTAGGGTTAGGGTTATTGTTAGGGTAAGGCTTAGAGTACGGGTTCGGGTACGGGTTCGGGTACGGCGTAGGGTATGGGTTAGGGTTAGGGTTAGGGTTAGTTTGAGGGTTAGGGCTCGGTTTAGGGTACGGGTTAGGATTAGGGTACGTGTTAGGGTTAGGGTAGGTGTTAGGGTTAGGGTACGCGTTAGGGTTAGGGTAGTTATTAAACCTATCCCACTCTCTAGATACCCCTTAGCACGTCAAGGAATATTATTTGGGGGTCCAGCCATGGAGAAGAGTTTAGACACTAGGAGAAGATAAGGAACACACCCATTATCCTGAAATCACATTAGGATTTTCTTTTTAACCTGTTCCTTAAAACACTAGTGCTTAGGAAATCTATTGGAGGCAGAAGCAGTCAAGGGTAGCTTAGGGTTAGGGTTAGGGTTAGTGTTAGGGTACGGGTTCCGGTACGGGTTCGGGTACGGCGTTGGGTATGGGTTAGGGTTAGGGTTAGGGTTAGTTTGAGGGTTAGGGCTCGGTTTAGGGTACGGGTTAGGATTAGGGTACGTGTTAGGGTTAGGGTAGGGGTTAGGGTTAGGGTACGCGTTAGGGTTAGGGTAGTTATTAAACCTATCCCACTCTCTAGATACCCCTTAGCACGTCAAGGAATATTATTTGGGGGTCCAGCCATGGAGAAGAGTTTAGACACTAGGAGAAGATAAGGAACACACCCATTATCAAGAAATCACATTAGGATTCTCTTTTTAACCTGTTCCTTAAAACACTAGTGCTTAGGAAATCTATTGGAGGCAGAAGCAGTCAAGGGTAGCTTAGGGTTAGGGTTAGTGTTAGGGTACGGCTTAGGGTACGGGTTCGGGTCCGGGTTCGGGTACGGCGTTGGGTATGGGTTAGGGTTAGGGTTAGGGTTAGTTTGAGGGTTAGGGCTCGGTTTAGGGTACGGGTTAGGATTAGTGTACGTGTTAGGGTTAGGGTAGAGGTTAGGGTTAGGGTACGCGTTAGGGTTAGGGTAGTTATTAAACCTATCCCACTCTCTAGATACCCCTTAGCACGTCAAGGAATAATATTTGGGGGTCCAGCCTTGGAGAAGAGTTTAGACACTAGGAGAAGATAAGGAACACACCCATTATCAAGAAATCACATTAGGATTCTCTTTTTAACCTGTTCCTTAAAACACTAGTGCTTAGGAAATCTATTGGAGGCAGAAGCAGTCAAGGGTAGCTTAGGGTTAGGGTTAGGGTTAGGGTTAGGGTTAGGGTTAGGGTACGGCTTAGGGTACGGGTTCGGGTACGGGTTCGTGTACGGCATAGGGTATGGGTTAGGGTTAGGGTTAGGGTTAGTTTGAAGGTTAGGGCTCGGTTTAGGGTACAGGTTAGGATTAGGGTTCGTGTTAGGGTTAGGGTAGGGGTTAGGGTTAGGGTACGCGTTAGGGTTAGGGTAGTTATTAAACCTATCCCACTCTCTAGATACCCCTTAGCACGTCTAGGAATATTATTTGGGGGTCCAGCCATGGAGAAGAGTTTAGACAATAGGAGAAGATAAGGAACACACCCATTATCCTGAAATCACATTAGGATTCTCTTTTTAACCTGTTCCTTAATACACTAGTGCTTAGGAAATCTATTGTAGGCAGAAGCAGTCAAGGGCAGCTTAGGGTTAGGGTTAGGATTAGGGTTAGGGTTAGGGTACGGCTTAGGGTACGGGTTCGGGTACTGGTTCGGGTACGGCGTAGGGTATGGGTTAGGGTTAGGGTTAGGGTTAGGTTGAGGGTTAGGGCTCGGTTTAGGTTACGGGTTAGGATTAGGGTACGTGTTAGGGTTAGGGTAGGGGATAGGGTTAGGGTACGCGTTAGGGTTAGGGTAGTTATTAAACCTATCCCACTCTCTAGATACCCCTTAGCACGTCAAGGAATATTATTTGGGGGTCTAGCCATGGAGAAGAGTTTAGACACTAGGAGAAGATAAGGAACACACCCATTATCAAGAAATCACATTAGGATTCTCTTTTTAACCTGTTCCTTAAAACACTAGTGCTTAGGAAATCTATTGGAGGCAGAAGCAGTCAAGGGTAGCTTAGGGTTAGGGTTACGGTTAGGGTTAGGGTTAGTGTTAGGGTACGGATTCGGGTACGGGTTTGGGTACGGCGTAGGGTATGGGTTAGGGTTAGGGTTAGGGTTAGTTTGAGGGTTAGGGCTCGGTTTAGGGTACGGGTTAGGATTAGGGTACGTGTTAGGTTTAGGGTAGGTGTTAGGGTTAGGGTACGCGTTAGGGTTAGGGTAGTTATTAAACCTATCCCACTCTCTAGATACCCCTTAGCACGTCAAGGAATATTATTTGGGGGTCCAGCCATGGAGAAGAGTTTAGACACTAGGAGAAGATAAGGAACACACCCATTATCCTGAAATCACATTAGGATTTTCTTTTTAACCTGTTCCTTAAAACACTAGTGCTTAGGAAATCTATTGGAGGCAGAAGCAGTCAAGGGTAGCTTAGGGTTAGGGTTAGGGTTAGGGTTAGGGTTAGTGTTAGGGTACGGGTTCCGGTACGGGTTCGGGTACGGCGTTGGGTATGGGTTAGGGTTAGGGTTAGGGTTAGTTTGAGGGTTAGGGCTCGGTTTAGGGTACGGGTTAGGATTAGGGTACGTGTTAGGGTTAGGGTAGGGGTTAGGGTTAGGGTACGCGTTAGGGTTAGGGTAGTTATTAAACCTATCCCACTCTCTAGATACCCCTTAGCACGTCAAGGAATATTATTTGGGGGTCCAGCCATGGAGAAGAGTTTAGACACTAGGAGAAGATAAGGAACACACCCATTATGAAGAAATCACATTAGGATTCTCTTTTTAACCTGTTCCTTAAAACACTAGTGCTTAGGAAATCTATTGGAGGCAGAAGAAGTCAAGGGTAGCTTAGGGTTAGGGTTAGGGTTAGTGTTAAGATACGGCTTAGGGTACGGGTTCGGGTACGGGTTCGGGTACGGCGTAGGGTATGGGTTAGGGTTAGGGTTAGTGTTAGTTTGAGGGTTAGGGCTCGGTTTAGGGTACGGGTTAGGATTAGGGTACGTGTTAGGGTTAGTGTAGGGGTTAGGGTTAGGGTACGCGTTAGGGTTACGGTAGTTATTAAACCTATCCCACTCTCTAGATACCCCTTAGCACGTCAAGGAATATTATTTTGGGGTCCAGCCATGGAGAAGAGTTTAGACACTAGGAGAAGATAAGGAACACACCCATTATCAAGAAATCACATTAGGATTCTCTTTTTAACCTGTTCCTTAAAACAATAGTGCTTAGGAAATCTATTGGAGGCAGAAGCAGTCAAGGGTAGTTTAGGGTTAGGGTTAGGGTTAGGGTACGGCTTAGGGTACGGGTTCGGGTCCGGGTTCGGGTACGGCGTAGGGTATGGGTTAGGGTTAGGGTTAGGGTCAGTTTGAGGTTTAGGGCTCGGTTTAGGGTTCGGGTTAAGATTAGGGTACGTGTTAGGGTTAGGGTAGGGGTTAGGGTTAGGGTACGCGTTAGGGTTAGGGTAGTTATTAAACCTATCCCACTCTCTAGATACCCTTTAGCACGTCAAGGAATATTATTTGGGGGTCCAGCCATGGAGAAGAGTTTAGACACTAGGAGAAGATAAGGAACACACCCATTATCCTGAAATCACATTAGGATTCTGTTTTTAACCTGTTCCTTAATACACTAGTGCTTAGGAAATCTATTAGAGGCAGAAGCAGTGAAGGGTAGCTTAGAGTTAGGGTTAGGGTTAGGTTTAGGGTTAGGGTTAGGGTACGGCGTAGGGAACGGGTTCGGGTACGGGTTCGGGTACGGCGTAGGGTATGGGTTAGGGTTAGGGTTAGGGTTAGTTTGAGGGTTAGGGCTCGGTTTAGGGTACGGGTTAGGATTAGTGTACGTGTTAGGGTTAGGGTAGAGGTTAGGTTTAGGGTACGCGTTAGGGTTAGGGTAGTTATTAAACCTATCCCACTCTCTAGATACCCCTTAGAACGTCAAGGAATATTATTTGGGGGTTCAGCCATGGAGAAGAGTTTAGACACTAGGAAAAGATAAGGAACACACCCATTATCAAGAAATCACATTATGATTCTCTTTTTAACCTGTTCCTTAAAACACTAGTGCTTAGGAAATCTATTGGAGGCAGAAGCAGTCAAGGGTAGCTTAGGGTTAGGGTTAGGGTTAGGGTTAGGTTTATTGTTAGGGTAAGGCTTAGAGTACGGGTTCGGGTACGGGTTCGGGTACGGCGTAGGGTATGGGTTAGGGTTAGGGTTAGGGTTAGTTTGAGGGTTAGGGCTCGGTTTAGGGTACGGGTTAGGATTAGGGTACGTGTTAGGGTTAGGGTAGGTGTTAGGGTTAGGGTACGCGTTAGGGTTAGGGTAGTTATTAAACCTATCCCACTCTCTAGATACTCCTTAGCACGTCAAGGAATATTATTTGGGGGTCCAGCCATGGAGAAGAGTTTAGACACTAGGAGAAGATAAGGAACACACCCATTATCCTGAAATCACATTAGGATTTTCTTTTTAACCTGTTCCTTAAAACACTAGTGCTTAGGAAATCTATTGGAGGCAGAAGCAGTCAAGGGTAGCTTAGGGTTAGGGTTAGTGTTAGGGTACGGCTTAGGGTACGGGTTAGGGTTAGGGTTAGGGTTAGTTTGAGGGTTAGGGCTCGGTTTAGGGTACGGGTTAGGATTAGTGTACGTGTTAGGGTTAGGGTAGAGGTTAGGGTTAGGGTACGCGTTAGGGTTAGGGTAGTTATTAAACCTATCCCACTCTCTAGATACCCCTTAGAACGTCAAGGAATATTATTTGGGGGTTCAGCCATGGAGAAGAGTTTAGACACTAGGAAAAGTTAAGGAACACACCCATTATCAAGAAATCACATTACGATTCTCTTTTTAACCTGTTCCTTAAAACACTAGTGCTTAGGAAATCTATTGGAGGCAGAAGCAGTCAAGGGTAGCTTAGGGTTAGGGTTAGGGTTAGGGTTAGGGTTATTGTTAGGGTAAGGCTTAGAGTACGGGTTCGGGTACGGGTTCGGGTACGGCGTAGGGTATGGGTTAGGGTTAGGGTTAGGGTTAGTTTGAGGGTTAGGGCTCGGTTTAGGGTACGGGTTAGGATTAGGGTACGTGTTAGGGTTAGGGTAGGTG
This sequence comes from Eschrichtius robustus, assembly GCF_028021215.1. Classification (NCBI taxonomy): domain Eukaryota; kingdom Metazoa; phylum Chordata; class Mammalia; order Artiodactyla; family Eschrichtiidae; genus Eschrichtius; species Eschrichtius robustus. The sequence goes on along the minus strand of NW_027175474.1, from coordinate 1,961,520 downwards.
TTAGGGTTAGGGTACGCGTTAGGGTTAGGGTAGTTATTAAACCTATTCCACTCTCTAGATACCCCTTAGCACGTCAAGGAATATTATTTGGGGGTCCAGCCATGGAGAAGAGTTTAGACACTAGGAGAAGATAAGGAACACACCCATTATCCTGAAATCACATTAGGATTTTCTTTTTAACCTGTTCCTTAAAACACTAGTGCTTAGGAAATCTATTGGAGGCAGAAGCAGTCAAGGGTAGCTTAGGGTTAGGGTTAGGGTTAGTGTTAGGGTACGGGTTCCGGTACGGGTTCGGGTACGGCGTTGGGTATGGGTTAGGGTTAGGGTTAGGGTTAGTTTGAGGGTTAGGGCTCGGTTTAGGGTACGGGTTAGGATTAGGGTACGTGTTAGGGTTAGGGTAGGGGTTAGGGTTAGGGTACGCGTTAGGGTTAGGGTAGTTATTAAACCTATCCCACTCTCTAGATACCCCTTAGCACGTCAAGGAATATTATTTGGGGGTCCAGCCATGGAGAAGAGTTTAGACACTAGGAGAAGATAAGGAACACACCCATTATCAAGAAATCACATTAGGATTCTCTTTTTAACCTGTTCCTTAAAACACTAGTGCTTAGGAAATCTATTGGAGGCAGAAGCAGTCAAGGGTAGCTTAGGGTTAGGGTTAGGGTTAGGGTTAGGGTTAGGGTTAGGGTACGGCTTAGGGTACGGGTTCGGGTACGGGTTCGTGTACGGCATAGGGTATGGGTTAGGGTTAGGGTTAGGGTTAGTTTGAAGGTTAGGGCTCGGTTTAGGGTACAGGTTAGGATTAGGGTTCGTGTTAGGGTTAGGGTAGGGGTTAGGGTTAGGGTACGCGTTAGGGTTAGGGTAGTTATTAAACCTATCCCACTCTCTAGATACCCCTTAGCACGTCTAGGAATATTATTTGGGGGTCCAGCCATGGAGAAGAGTTTAGACAATAGGAGAAGATAAGGAACACACCCATTATCCTGAAATCACATTAGGATTCTCTTTTTAACCTGTTCCTTAAAACACTAGTGCTTAGGAAATCTATTGTAGGCAGAAGCAGTCAAGGGCAGCTTAGGGTTAGGGTTAGGATTAGGGTTAGGGTTAGGGTACGGCTTAGGGTACGGGTTCGGGTACTGGTTCGGGTACGGCGTAGGGTATGGGTTAGGGTTAGGGTTAGGGTTAGGTTGAGGGTTAGGGCTCGGTTTAGGTTACGGGTTAGGATTAGGGTACGTGTTAGGGTTAGGGTAGGGGATAGGGTTAGGGTACGCGTTAGGGTTAGGGTAGTTATTAAACCTATCCCACTCTCTAGATACCCCTTAGCACGTCAAGGAATATTATTTGGGGGTCTAGCCATGGAGAAGAGTTTAGACACTAGGAGAAGATAAGGAACACACCCATTATCAAGAAATCACATTAGGATTCTCTTTTTAACCTGTTCCTTAAAACACTAGTGCTTAGGAAATCTATTGGAGGCAGAAGCAGTCAAGGGTAGCTTAGGGTTAGGGTTACGGTTAGGGTTAGGGTTAGTGTTAGGGTACGGATTCGGGTACGGGTTTGGGTACGGCGTAGGGTATGGGTTAGGGTTAGGGTTAGGGTTAGTTTGAGGGTTAGGGCTCGGTTTAGGGTACGGGTTAGGATTAGGGTACGTGTTAGGTTTAGGGTAGGTGTTAGGGTTAGGGTACGCGTTAGGGTTAGGGTAGTTATTAAACCTATCCCACTCTCTAGATACCCCTTAGCACGTCAAGGAATATTATTTGGGGGTCCAGCCATGGAGAAGAGTTTAGACACTAGGAGAAGATAAGGAACACACCCATTATCCTGAAATCACATTAGGATTTTCTTTTTAACCTGTTCCTTAAAACACTAGTGCTTAGGAAATCTATTGGAGGCAGAAGCAGTCAAGGGTAGCTTAGGGTTAGGGTTAGGGTTAGGGTTAGGGTTAGTGTTAGGGTACGGGTTCCGGTACGGGTTCGGGTACGGCGTTGGGTATGGGTTAGGGTTAGGGTTAGGGTTAGTTTGAGGGTTAGGGCTCGGTTTAGGGTACGGGTTAGGATTAGGGTACGTGTTAGGGTTAGGGTAGGGGTTAGGGTTAGGGTACGCGTTAGGGTTAGGGTAGTTATTAAACCTATCCCACTCTCTAGATACCCCTTAGCACGTCAAGGAATATTATTTGGGGGTCCAGCCATGGAGAAGAGTTTAGACACTAGGAGAAGATAAGGAACACACCCATTATGAAGAAATCACATTAGGATTCTCTTTTTAACCTGTTCCTTAAAACACTAGTGCTTAGGAAATCTATTGGAGGCAGAAGAAGTCAAGGGTGGCTTAGGGTTAGGGTTAGGGTTAGTGTTAAGATACGGCTTAGGGTACGGGTTCGGGTACGGGTTCGGGTACGGCGTAGGGTATGGGTTAGGGTTAGGGTTAGTGTTAGTTTGAGGGTTAGGGCTCGGTTTAGGGTACGGGTTAGGATTAGGGTACGTGTTAGGGTTAGTGTAGGGGTTAGGGTTAGGGTACGCGTTAGGGTTACGGTAGTTATTAAACCTATCCCACTCTCTAGATACCCCTTAGCACGTCAAGGAATATTATTTTGGGGTCCAGCCATGGAGAAGAGTTTAGACACTAGGAGAAGATAAGGAACACACCCATTATCAAGAAATCACATTAGGATTCTCTTTTTAACCTGTTCCTTAAAACAATAGTGCTTAGGAAATCTATTGGAGGCAGAAGCAGTCAAGGGTAGTTTAGGGTTAGGGTTAGGGTTAGGGTACGGCTTAGGGTACGGGTTCGGGTCCGGGTTCGGGTACGGCGTAGGGTATGGGTTAGGGTTAGGGTTAAGGTCAGTTTGAGGGTTAGGGCTCGGTTTAGGGTTCGGGTTAAGATTAGGGTACGTGTTAGGGTTAGGGTAGGGGTTAGGGTTAGGGTACGCGTTAGGGTTAGGGTAGTTATTAAACCTATCCCACTCTCTAGATACCCTTTAGCACGTCAAGGAATATTATTTGGGGGTCCAGCCATGGAGAAGAGTTTAGACACTAGGAGAAGATAAGGAACACACCCATTATCCTGAAATCACATTAGGATTCTGTTTTTAACCTGTTCCTTAATACACTAGTGCTTAGGAAATCTATTAGAGGCAGAAGCAGTGAAGGGTAGCTTAGAGTTAGGGTTAGGGTTAGGTTTAGGGTTAGGGTTAGGGTACGGCGTAGGGAACGGGTTCGGGTACGGGTTCGGGTACGGCGTAGGGTATGGGTTAGGGTTAGGGTTAGGGTTAGTTTGAGGGTTAGGGCTCGGTTTAGGGTACGGGTTAGGATTAGTGTACGTGTTAGGGTTAGGGTAGAGGTTAGGGTTAGGGTACGCGTTAGGGTTAGGGTAGTTATTAAACCTATCCCACTCTCTAGATACCCCTTAGAACGTCAAGGAATATTATTTGGGGGTTCAGCCATGGAGAAGAGTTTAGACACTAGGAAAAGTTAAGGAACACACCCATTATCAAGAAATCACATTACGATTCTCTTTTTAACCTGTTCCTTAAAACACTAGTGCTTAGGAAATCTATTGGAGGCAGAAGCAGTCAAGGGTAGCTTAGGGTTAGGGTTAGGGTTAGGGTTAGGGTTATTGTTAGGGTAAGGCTTAGAGTACGGGTTCGGGTACGGGTTCGGGTACGGCGTAGGGTATGGGTTAGGGTTAGGGTTAGGGTTAGTTTGAGGGTTAGGGCTCGGTTTAGGGTACGGGTTAGGATTAGGGTACGTGTTAGGGTTAGGGTAGGTGTTAGGGTTAGGGTACGCGTTAGGGTTAGGGTAGTTATTAAACCTATCCCACTCTCTAGATACCCCTTAGCACGTCAAGGAATATTATTTGGGGGTCCAGCCATGGAGAAGAGTTTAGACACTAGGAGAAGATAAGGAACACACCCATTATCCTGAAATCACATTAGGATTTTCTTTTTAACCTGTTCCTTAAAACACTAGTGCTTAGGAAATCTATTGGAGGCAGAAGCAGTCAAGGGTAGCTTAGGGTTAGGGTTAGGGTTAGTGTTAGGGTACGGGTTCCGGTACGGGTTCGGGTACGGCGTTGGGTATGGGTTAGGGTTAGGGTTAGGGTTAGTTTGAGGGTTAGGGCTCGGTTTAGGGTACGGGTTAGGATTAGGGTACGTGTTAGGGTTAGGGTAGGGGTTAGGGTTAGGGTACGCGTTAGGGTTAGGGTAGTTATTAAACCTATCCCACTCTCTAGATACCCCTTAGCACGTCAAGGAATATTATTTGGGGGTCCAGCCATGGAGAAGAGTTTAGACACTAGGAGAAGATAAGGAACACACCCATTATCAAGAAATCACATTAGGATTCTCTTTTTAACCTGTTCCTTAAAACACTAGTGCTTAGGAAATCTATTGGAGGCAGAAGCAGTCAAGGGTAGCTTAGGGGTAGGGTTAGTGTTAGGGTACGGCTTAGGGTACGGGTTCGGGTCCGGGTTCGGGTACGGCGTTGGGTATGGGTTAGGGTTAGGGTTAGGGTTAGTTTGAGGGTTAGGGCTCGGTTTAGGGTACGGGTTAGGATTAGTGTACGTGTTAGGGTTAGGGTAGAGGTTAGGGTTAGGGTACGCGTTAGGGTTAGGGTAGTTATTAAACCTATCCCACTCTCTAGATACCCCTTAGCACGTCAAGGAATAATATTTGGGGGTCCAGCCTTGGAGAAGAGTTTAGACACTAGGAGAAGATAAGGAACACACCCATTATCAAGAAATCACATTAGGATTCTCTTTTTAACCTGTTCCTTAAAACACTAGTGCTTAGGAAATCTATTGGAGGCAGAAGCAGTCAAGGGTAGCTTAGGGTTAGGGTTAGGGTTAGGGTTAGGGTTAGGGTTAGGGTACGGCTTAGGGTACGAGTTCGGGTACGGGTTCGTGTACGGCATAGGGTATGGGTTAGGGTTAGGGTTAGGGTTAGTTTGAAGGTTAGGGCTCGGTTTAGGGTACAGGTTAGGATTAGGGTTCGTGTTAGGGTTAGGGTAGGGGTTAGGGTTAGGGTACGCGTTAGGGTTAGGGTAGTTATTAAACCTATCCCACTCTCTAGATACCCCTTAGCACGTCTAGGAATATTATTTGGGGGTCCAGCCATGGAGAAGAGTTTAGACAATAGGAGAAGATAAGGAACACACCCATTATCCTGAAATCACATTAGGATTCTCTTTTTAACCTGTTCCTTAATACACTAGTGCTTAGGAAATCTATTGTAGGCAGAAGCAGTCAAGGGCAGCTTAGGGTTAGGGTTAGGATTAGGGTTAGGGTTAGGGTACGGCTTAGGGTACGGGTTCGGGTACTGGTTCGGGTACGGCGTAGGGTATGGGTTAGGGTTAGGGTTAGGGTTAGGTTGAGGGTTAGGGCTCGGTTTAGGTTACGGGTTAGGATTAGGGTACGTGTTAGGGTTAGGGTAGGGGATAGGGTTAGGGTACGCGTTAGGGTTAGGGTAGTTATTAAACCTATCCCACTCTCTAGATACCCCTTAGCACGTCAAGGAATATTATTTGGGGGTCTAGCCATGGAGAAGAGTTTAGACACTAGGAGAAGATAAGGAACACACCCATTATCAAGAAATCACATTAGGATTCTCTTTTTAACCTGTTCCTTAAAACACTAGTGCTTAGGAAATCTATTGGAGGCAGAAGCAGTCAAGGGTAGCTTAGGGTTAGGGTTACGGTTAGGGTTAGGGTTAGTGTTAGGGTACGGATTCGGGTACGGGTTTGGGTACGGCGTAGGGTATGGGTTAGGGTTAGGGTTAGGGTTAGTTTGAGGGTTAGGGCTCGGTTTAGGGTACGGGTTAGGATTAGGGTACGTGTTAGGTTTAGGGTAGGTGTTAGGGTTAGGGTACGCGTTAGGGTTAGGGTAGTTATTAAACCTATCCCACTCTCTAGATACCCCTTAGCACGTCAAGGAATATTATTTTGGGGTCCAGCCATGGAGAAGAGTTTAGACACTAGGAGAAGATAAGGAACACACCCATTATCAAGAAATCACATTAGGATTCTCTTTTTAACCTGTTCCTTAAAACAATAGTGCTTAGGAAATCTATTGGAGGCAGAAGCAGTCAAGGGTAGTTTAGGGTTAGGGTTAGGGTTAGGGTACGGCTTAGGGTACGGGTTCGGGTCCGGGTTCGGGTACGGCGTAGGGTATGGGTTAGGGTTAGGGTTAGGGTCAGTTTGAGGTTTAGGGCTCGGTTTAGGGTTCGGGTTAAGATTAGGGTACGTGTTAGGGTTAGGGTAGGGGTTAGGGTTAGGGTACGCGTTAGGGTTAGGGTAGTTATTAAACCTATCCCACTCTCTAGATACCCTTTAGCACGTCAAGGAATATTATTTGGGGGTCCAGCCATGGAGAAGAGTTTAGACACTAGGAGAAGATAAGGAACACACCCATTATCCTGAAATCACATTAGGATTCTGTTTTTAACCTGTTCCTTAATACACTAGTGCTTAGGAAATCTATTAGAGGCAGAAGCAGTGAAGGGTAGCTTAGAGTTAGGGTTAGGGTTAGGTTTAGGGTTAGGGTTAGGGTACGGCGTAGGGAACGGGTTCGGGTACGGGTTCGGGTACGGCGTAGGGTATGGGTTAGGGTTAGGGTTAGGGTTAGTTTGAGGGTTAGGGCTCGGTTTAGGGTACGGGTTAGGATTAGTGTACGTGTTAGGGTTAGGGTAGAGGTTAGGGTTAGGGTACGCGTTAGGGTTAGGGTAGTTATTAAACCTATCCCACTCTCTAGATACCCCTTAGAACGTCAAGGAATATTATTTGGGGGTTCAGCCATGGAGAAGAGTTTAGACACTAGGAAAAGATAAGGAACACACCCATTATCAAGAAATCACATTATGATTCTCTTTTTAACCTGTTCCTTAAAACACTAGTGCTTAGGAAATCTATTGGAGGCAGAAGCAGTCAAGGGTAGCTTAGGGTTAGGGTTAGGGTTAGGGTTAGGTTTATTGTTAGGGTAAGGCTTAGAGTACGGGTTCGGGTACGGGTTCGGGTACGGCGTAGGGTATGGGTTAGGGTTAGGGTTAGGGTTAGTTTGAGGGTTAGGGCTCGGTTTAGGGTACGGGTTAGGATTAGGGTACGTGTTAGGGTTAGGGTAGGTGTTAGGGTTAGGGTACGCGTTAGGGTTAGGGTAGTTATTAAACCTATCCCACTCTCTAGATACCCCTTAGCACGTCAAGGAATATTATTTGGGGGTCCAGCCATGGAGAAGAGTTTAGACACTAGGAGAAGATAAGGAACACACCCATTATCCTGAAATCACATTAGGATTTTCTTTTTAACCTGTTCCTTAAAACACTAGTGCTTAGGAAATCTATTGGAGGCAGAAGCAGTCAAGGGTAGCTTAGGGTTAGGGTTAGTGTTAGGGTACGGCTTAGGGTACGGGTTAGGGTTAGGGTTAGGGTTAGTTTGAGGGTTAGGGCTCGGTTTAGGGTACGGGTTAGGATTAGTGTACGTGTTAGGGTTAGGGTAGAGGTTAGGGTTAGGGTACGCGTTAGGGTTAGGGTAGTTATTAAACCTATCCCACTCTCTAGATACCCCTTAGAACGTCAAGGAATATTATTTGGGGGTTCAGCCATGGAGAAGAGTTTAGACACTAGGAAAAGTTAAGGAACACACCCATTATCAAGAAATCACATTACGATTCTCTTTTTAACCTGTTCCTTAAAACACTAGTGCTTAGGAAATCTATTGGAGGCAGAAGCAGTCAAGGGTAGCTTAGGGTTAGGGTTAGGGTTAGGGTTAGGGTTATTGTTAGGGTAAGGCTTAGAGTACGGGTTCGGGTACGGGTTCGGGTACGGCGTAGGGTATGGGTTAGGGTTAGGGTTAGGGTTAGTTTGAGGGTTAGGGCTCGGTTTAGGGTACGGGTTAGGATTAGGGTACGTGTTAGGGTTAGGGTAGGTGTTAGGGTTAGGGTACGCGTTAGGGTTAGGGTAGTTATTAAACCTATTCCACTCTCTAGATACCCCTTAGCACGTCAAGGAATATTATTTGGGGGTCCAGCCATGGAGAAGAGTTTAGACACTAGGAGAAGATAAGGAACACACCCATTATCCTGAAATCACATTAGGATTTTCTTTTTAACCTGTTCCTTAAAACACTAGTGCTTAGGAAATCTATTGGAGGCAGAAGCAGTCAAGGGTAGCTTAGGGTTAGGGTTAGGGTTAGTGTTAGGGTACGGGTTCCGGTACGGGTTCGGGTACGGCGTTGGGTATGGGTTAGGGTTAGGGTTAGGGTTAGTTTGAGGGTTAGGGCTCGGTTTAGGGTACGGGTTAGGATTAGGGTACGTGTTAGGTTTAGGGTAGGGGTTAGGGTTAGGGTACGCGTTAGGGTTAGGGTAGTTATTAAACCTATCCCACTCTCTAGATACCCCTTAGCACGTCAAGGAATATTATTTGGGGGTCCAGCCATGGAGAAGAGTTTAGACACTAGGAGAAGATAAGGAACACACCCATTATCAAGAAATCACATTAGGATTCTCTTTTTAACCTGTTCCTTAAAACACTAGTGCTTAGGAAATCTATTGGAGGCAGAAGCAGTCAAGGGTAGCTTAGGGTTAGGGTTAGGGTTATGGTTAGGGTTAGGGTTAGGGTACGGCTTAGGGTACGGGTTCGGGTACGGGTTCGTGTACGGCATAGGGTATGGGTTAGGGTTAGGGTTAGGGTTAGTTTGAAGGTTAGGGCTCGGTTTAGGGTACAGGTTAGGATTAGGGTTCGTGTTAGGGTTAGGGTAGGGGTTAGGGTTAGGGTACGCGTTAGGGTTAGGGTAGTTATTAAACCTATCCCACTCTCTAGATACCCCTTAGCACGTCTAGGAATATTATTTGGGGGTCCAGCCATGGAGAAGAGTTTAGACAATAGGAGAAGATAAGGAACACACCCATTATCCTGAAATCACATTAGGATTCTCTTTTTAACCTGTTCCTTAATACACTAGTGCTTAGGAAATCTATTGTAGGCAGAAGCAGTCAAGGGCAGCTTAGGGTTAGGGTTAGGATTAGGGTTAGGGTTAGGGTACGGCTTAGGGTACGGGTTCGGGTACTGGTTCGGGTACGGCGTAGGGTATGGGTTAGGGTTAGGGTTAGGGTTAGGTTGAGGGTTAGGGCTCGGTTTAGGTTACGGGTTAGGATTAGGGTACGTGTTAGGGTTAGGGTAGGGGATAGGGTTAGGGTACGCGTTAGGGTTAGGGTAGTTATTAAACCTATCCCACTCTCTAGATACCCCTTAGCACGTCAAGGAATATTATTTGGGGGTCTAGCCATGGAGAAGAGTTTAGACACTAGGAGAAGATAAGGAACACACCCATTATCAAGAAATCACATTAGGATTCTCTTTTTAACCTGTTCCTTAAAACACTAGTGCTTAGGAAATCTATTGGAGGCAGAAGCAGTCAAGGGTAGCTTAGGGTTAGGGTTACGGTTAGGGTTAGGGTTAGTGTTAGGGTACGGATTCGGGTACGGGTTTGGGTACGGCGTAGGGTATGGGTTAGGGTTAGGGTTAGGGTTAGTTTGAGGGTTAGGGCTCGGTTTAGGGTACGGGTTAGGATTAGGGTACGTGTTAGGTTTAGGGTAGGTGTTAGGGTTAGGGTACGCGTTAGGGTTAGGGTAGTTATTAAACCTATCCCACTCTCTAGATACCCCTTAGCACGTCAAGGAATATTATTTGGGGGTCCAGCCATGGAGAAGAGTTTAGACACTAGGAGAAGATAAGGAACACACCCATTATCCTGAAATCACATTAGGATTTTCTTTTTAACCTGTTCCTTAAAACACTAGTGCTTAGGAAATCTATTGGAGGCAGAAGCAGTCAAGGGTAGCTTAGGGTTAGGGTTAGGGTTAGGGTTAGGGTTAGTGTTAGGGTACGGGTTCCGGTACGGGTTCGGGTACGGCGTTGGGTATGGGTTAGGGTTAGGGTTAGGGTTAGTTTGAGGGTTAGGGCTCGGTTTAGGGTACGGGTTAGGATTAGGGTACGTGTTAGGGTTAGGGTAGGGGTTAGGGTTAGGGTACGCGTTAGGGTTAGGGTAGTTATTAAACCTATCCCACTCTCTAGATACCCCTTAGCACGTCAAGGAATATTATTTGGGGGTCCAGCCATGGAGAAGAGTTTAGACACTAGGAGAAGATAAGGAACACACCCATTATGAAGAAATCACATTAGGATTCTCTTTTTAACCTGTTCCTTAAAACACTAGTGCTTAGGAAATCTATTGGAGGCAGAAGAAGTCAAGGGTAGCTTAGGGTTAGGGTTAGGGTTAGTGTTAAGATACGGCTTAGGGTACGGGTTCGGGTACGGGTTCGGGTACGGCGTAGGGTATGGGTTAGGGTTAGGGTTAGTGTTAGTTTGAGGGTTAGGGCTCGGTTTAGGGTACGGGTTAGGATTAGGGTACGTGTTAGGGTTAGTGTAGGGGTTAGGGTTAGGTTACGCGTTAGGGTTACGGTAGTTATTAAACCTATCCCACTCTCTAGATACCCCTTAGCACGTCAAGGAATATTATTTTGGGGTCCAGCCATGGAGAAGAGTTTAGACACTAGGAGAAGATAAGGAACACACCCATTATCAAGAAATCACATTAGGATTCTCTTTTTAACCTGTTCCTTAAAACAATAGTGCTTAGGAAATCTATTGGAGGCAGAAGCAGTCAAGGGTAGTTTAGGGTTAGGGTTAGGGTTAGGGTACGGCTTAGGGTACGGGTTCGGGTCCGGGTTCGGGTACGGCGTAGGGTATGGGTTAGGGTTAGGGTTAGGGTCAGTTTGAGGTTTAGGGCTCGGTTTAGGGTTCGGGTTAAGATTAGGGTACGTGTTAGGGTTAGGGTAGGGGTTAGGGTTAGGGTACGCGTTAGGGTTAGGGTAGTTATTAAACCTATCCCACTCTCTAGATACCCTTTAGCACGTCAAGGAATATTATTTGGGGGTCCAGCCATGGAGAAGAGTTTAGACACTAGGAGAAGATAAGGAACACACCCATTATCCTGAAATCACATTAGGATTCTGTTTTTAACCTGTTCCTTAATACACTAGTGCTTAGGAAATCTATTAGAGGCAGAAGCAGTGAAGGGTAGCTTAGAGTTAGGGTTAGGGTTAGGTTTAGGGTTAGGGTTAGGGTACGGCGTAGGGAACGGGTTCGGGTACGGGTTCGGGTACGGCGTAGGGTATGGGTTAGGGTTAGGGTTAGGGTTAGTTTGAGGGTTAGGGCTCGGTTTAGGGTACGGGTTAGGATTAGTGTACGTGTTAGGGTTAGGGTAGAGGTTAGGGTTAGGGTACGCGTTAGGGTTAGGGTAGTTATTAAACCTATCCCACTCTCTAGATACCCCTTAGAACGTCAAGGAATATTATTTGGGGGTTCAGCCATGGAGAAGAGTTTAGACACTAGGAAAAGATAAGGAACACACCCATTATCAAGAAATCACATTATGATTCTCTTTTTAACCTGTTCCTTAAAACACTAGTGCTTAGGAAATCTATTGGAGGCAGAAGCAGTCAAGGGTAGCTTAGGGTTAGGGTTAGGGTTAGGGTTAGGTTTATTGTTAGGGTAAGGCTTAGAGTACGGGTTCGGGTACGGGTTCGGGTACGGCGTAGGGTATGGGTTAGGGTTAGGGTTAGGGTTAGTTTGAGGGTTAGGGCTCGGTTTAGGGTACGGGTTAGGATTAGGGTACGTGTTAGGGTTAGGGTAGGTGTTAGGGTTAGGGTACACGTTAGGGTTAGGGTAGTTATTAAACCTATCCCACTCTCTAGATACCCCTTAGCACGTCAAGGAATATTATTTGGGGGTCCAGCCATGGAGAAGAGTTTAGACACTAGGAGAAGATAAGGAACACACCCATTATCCTGAAATCACATTAGGATTTTCTTTTTAACCTGTTCCTTAAAACACTAGTGCTTAGGAAATCTATTGGAGGCAGAAGCAGTCAAGGGTAGCTTAGGGTTAGGGTTAGTGTTAGGGTACGGCTTAGGGTACGGGTTAGGGTTAGGGTTAGGGTTAGTTTGAGGGTTAGGGCTCGGTTTAGGGTACGGGTTAGGATTAGTGTACGTGTTAGGGTTAGGGTAGAGGTTAGGGTTAGGGTACGCGTTAGGGTTAGGGTAGTTATTAAACCTATCCCACTCTCTAGATACCCCTTAGAACGTCAAGGAATATTATTTGGGGGTTCAGCCATGGAGAAGAGTTTAGACACTAGGAAAAGTTAAGGAACACACCCATTATCAAGAAATCACATTACGATTCTCTTTTTAACCTGTTCCTTAAAACACTAGTGCTTAGGAAATCTATTGGAGGCAGAAGCAGTCAAGGGTAGCTTAGGGTTAGGGTTAGGGTTAGGGTTAGGGTTATTGTTAGGGTAAGGCTTAGAGTACGGGTTCGGGTACGGGTTCGGGTACGGCGTAGGGTATGGGTTAGGGTTAGGGTTAGGGTTAGTTTGAGGGTTAGGGCTCGGTTTAGGGTACGGGTTAGGATTAGGGTACGTGTTAGGGTTAGGGTAGGTGTTAGGGTTAGGGTACGCGTTAGGGTTAGGGTAGTTATTAAACCTATTCCACTCTCTAGATACCCCGTAGCACGTCAAGGAATATTATTTGGGGGTCCAGCCATGGAGAAGAGTTTAGACACTAGGAGAAGATAAGGAACACACCCATTATCCTGAAATCACATTAGGATTTTCTTTTTAACCTGTTCCTTAAAACACTAGTGCTTAGGAAATCTATTGGAGGCAGAAGCAGTCAAGGGTAGCTTAGGGTTAGGGTTAGGGTTAGTGTTAGGGTACGGGTTCCGGTACGGGTTCGGGTACGGCGTTGGGTATGGGTTAGGGTTAGGGTTAGGGTTAGTTTGAGGGTTAGGGCTCGGTTTAGGGTACGGGTTAGGATTAGGGTACGTGTTAGGTTTAGGGTAGGGGTTAGGGTTAGGGTACGCGTTAGGGTTAGGGTAGTTATTAAACCTATCCCACTCTCTAGATACCCCTTAGCACGTCAAGGAATATTATTTGGGGGTCCAGCCATGGAGAAGAGTTTAGACACTAGGAGAAGATAAGGAACACACCCATTATCAAGAAATCACATTAGGATTCTCTTTTTAACCTGTTCCTTAAAACACTAGTGCTTAGGAAATCTATTGGAGGCAGAAGCAGTCAAGGGTAGCTTAGGGTTAGGGTTAGGGTTAGGGTTAGGGTTAGGGTTAGGGTACGGCTTAGGGTACGGGTTCGGGTACGGGTTCGTGTACGGCATAGGGTATGGGTTAGGGTTAGGGTTAGGGTTAGTTTGAAGGTTAGGGCTCGGTTTAGGGTACAGGTTAGGATTAGGGTTCGTGTTAGGGTTAGGGTAGGGGTTAGGGTTAGGGTACGCGTTAGGGTTAGGGTAGTTATTAAACCTATCCCACTCTCTAGATACCCCTTAGCACGTCTAGGAATATTATTTGGGGGTCCAGCCATGGAGAAGAGTTTAGACAATAGGAGAAGATAAGGAACACACCCATTATCCTGAAATCACATTAGGATTCTCTTTTTAACCTGTTCCTTAATACACTAGTGCTTAGGAAATCTATTGTAGGCAGAAGCAGTCAAGGGCAGCTTAGGGTTAGGGTTAGGATTAGGGTTAGGGTTAGGGTACGGCTTAGGGTACGGGTTCGGGTACTGGTTCGGGTACGGCGTAGGGTATGGGTTAGGGTTAGGGTTAGGGTTAGGTTGAGGGTTAGGGCTCGGTTTAGGTTACGGGTTAGGATTAGGGTACGTGTTAGGGTTAGGGTAGGGGATAGGGTTAGGGTACGCGTTAGGGTTAGGGTAGTTATTAAACCTATCCCACTCTCTAGATACCCCTTAGCACGTCAAGGAATATTATTTGGGGGTCTAGCCATGGAGAAGAGTTTAGACACTAGGAGAAGATAAGGAACACACCCATTATCAAGAAATCACATTAGGATTCTCTTTTTAACCTGTTCCTTAAAACACTAGTGCTTAGGAAATCTATTGGAGGCAGAAGCAGTCAAGGGTAGCTTAGGGTTAGGGTTACGGTTAGGGTTAGGGTTAGTGTTAGGGTACGGATTCGGGTACGGGTTTGGGTACGGCGTAGGGTATGGGTTAGGGTTAGGGTTAGGGTTAGTTTGAGGGTTAGGGCTCGGTTTAGGGTACGGGTTAGGATTAGGGTACGTGTTAGGTTTAGGGTAGGTGTTAGGGTTAGGGTACGCGTTAGGGTTAGGGTAGTTATTAAACCTATCCCACTCTCTAGATACCCCTTAGCACGTCAAGGAATATTATTTGGGGGTCCAGCCATGGAGAAGAGTTTAGACACTAGGAGAAGATAAGGAACACACCCATTATCCTGAAATCACATTAGGATTTTCTTTTTAACCTGTTCCTTAAAACACTAGTGCTTAGGAAATCTATTGGAGGCAGAAGCAGTCAAGGGTAGCTTAGGGTTAGGGTTAGGGTTAGGGTTAGGGTTAGTGTTAGGGTACGGGTTCCGGTACGGGTTCGGGTACGGCGTTGGGTATGGGTTAGGGTTAGGGTTAGGGTTAGTTTGAGGGTTAGGGCTCGGTTTAGGGTACGGGTTAGGATTAGGGTACGTGTTAGGGTTAGGGTAGGGGTTAGGGTTAGGGTACGCGTTAGGGTTAGGGTAGTTATTAAACCTATCCCACTCTCTAGATACCCCTTAGCACGTCAAGGAATATTATTTGGGGGTCCAGCCATGGAGAAGAGTTTAGACACTAGGAGAAGATAAGGAACACACCCATTATGAAGAAATCACATTAGGATTCTCTTTTTAACCTGTTCCTTAAAACACTAGTGCTTAGGAAATCTATTGGAGGCAGAAGAAGTCAAGGGTAGCTTAGGGTTAGGGTTAGGGTTAGTGTTAAGATACGGCTTAGGGTACGGGTTCGGGTACGGGTTCGGGTACGGCGTAGGGTATGGGTTAGGGTTAGGGTTAGTGTTAGTTTGAGGGTTAGGGCTCGGTTTAGGGTACGGGTTAGGATTAGGGTACGTGTTAGGGTTAGTGTAGGGGTTAGGGTTAGGGTACGCGTTAGGGTTACGGTAGTTATTAAACCTATCCCACTCTCTAGATACCCCTTAGCACGTCAAGGAATATTATTTTGGGGTCCAGCCATGGAGAAGAGTTTAGACACTAGGAGAAGATAAGGAACACACCCATTATCAAGAAATCACATTAGGATTCTCTTTTTAACCTGTTCCTTAAAACAATAGTGCTTAGGAAATCTATTGGAGGCAGAAGCAGTCAAGGGTAGTTTAGGGTTAGGGTTAGGGTTAGGGTACGGCTTAGGGTACGGGTTCGGGTCCGGGTTCGGGTACGGCGTAGGGTATGGGTTAGGGTTAGGGTTAGGGTCAGTTTGAGGTTTAGGGCTCGGTTTAGGGTTCGGGTTAAGATTAGGGTACGTGTTAGGGTTAGGGTAGGGGTTAGGGTTAGGGTACGCGTTAGGGTTAGGGTAGTTATTAAACCTATCCCACTCTCTAGATACCCTTTAGCACGTCAAGGAATATTATTTGGGGGTCCAGCCATGGAGAAGAGTTTAGACACTAGGAGAAGATAAGGAACACACCCATTATCCTGAAATCACATTAGGATTCTGTTTTTAACCTGTTCCTTAATACACTAGTGCTTAGGAAATCTATTAGAGGCAGAAGCAGTGAAGGGTAGCTTAGAGTTAGGGTTAGGGTTAGGTTTAGGGTTAGGGTTAGGGTACGGCGTAGGGAACGGGTTCGGGTACGGGTTCGGGTACGGCGTAGGGTATGGGTTAGGGTTAGGGTTAGGGTTAGTTTGAGGGTTAGGGCTCGGTTTAGGGTACGGGTTAGGATTAGTGTACGTGTTAGGGTTAGGGTAGAGGTTAGGGTTAGGGTACGCGTTAGGGTTAGGGTAGTTATTAAACCTATCCCACTCTCTAGATACCCCTTAGAACGTCAAGGAATATTATTTGGGGGTTCAGCCATGGAGAAGAGTTTAGACACTAGGAAAAGATAAGGAACACACCCATTATCAAGAAATCACATTATGATTCTCTTTTTAACCTGTTCCTTAAAACACTAGTGCTTAGGAAATCTATTGGAGGCAGAAGCAGTCAAGGGTAGCTTAGGGTTAGGGTTAGGGTTAGGGTTAGGTTTATTGTTAGGGTAAGGCTTAGAGTACGGGTTCGGGTACGGGTTCGGGTACGGCGTAGGGTATGGGTTAGGGTTAGGGTTAGGGTTAGTTTGAGGGTTAGGGCTCGGTTTAGGGTACGGGTTAGGATTAGGGTACGTGTTAGGGTTAGGGTAGGTGTTAGGGTTAGGGTACGCGTTAGGGTTAGGGTAGTTATTAAACCTATCCCACTCTCTAGATACCCCTTAGCACGTCAAGGAATATTATTTGGGGGTCCAGCCATGGAGAAGAGTTTAGACACTAGGAGAAGATAAGGAACACACCCATTAACCTGAAATCACATTAGGATTTTCTTTTTAACCTGTTCCTTAAAACACTAGTGCTTAGGAAATCTATTGGAGGCAGAAGCAGTCAAGGGTAGCTTAGGGTTAGGGTTAGTGTTAGGGTACGGCTTAGGGTACGGGTTAGGGTTAGGGTTAGGGTTAGTTTGAGGGTTAGGGCTCGGTTTAGGGTACGGGTTAGGATTAGTGTACGTGTTAGGGTTAGGGTAGAGGTTAGGGTTAGGGTACGCGTTAGGGTTAGGGTAGTTATTAAACCTATCCCACTCTCTAGATACCCCTTAGAACGTCAA
The DNA here is from genome assembly GCF_028021215.1 of Eschrichtius robustus. Lineage (NCBI taxonomy): Eukaryota > Metazoa > Chordata > Mammalia > Artiodactyla > Eschrichtiidae > Eschrichtius > Eschrichtius robustus. Next base: position 1,944,815 of record NW_027175474.1, on the reverse strand, counting down.
GGAATATTATTTGGGGGTTCAGCCATGGAGAAGAGTTTAGACACTAGGAAAAGTTAAGGAACACACCCATTATCAAGAAATCACATTACGATTCTCTTTTTAACCTGTTCCTTAAAACACTAGTGCTTAGGAAATCTATTGGAGGCAGAAGCAGTCAAGGGTAGCTTAGGGTTAGGGTTAGGGTTAGGGTTAGGGTTATTGTTAGGGTAAGGCTTAGAGTACGGGTTCGGGTACGGGTTCGGGTACGGCGTAGGGTATGGGTTAGGGTTAGGGTTAGGGTTAGTTTGAGGGTTAGGGCTCGGTTTAGGGTACGGGTTAGGATTAGGGTACGTGTTAGGGTTAGGGTAGGTGTTAGGGTTAGGGTACGCGTTAGGGTTAGGGTAGTTATTAAACCTATCCCACTCTCTAGATACCCCTTAGCACGTCAAGGAATATTATTTGGGGGTCCAGCCATGGAGAAGAGTTTAGACACTAGGAGAAGATAAGGAACACACCCATTATCCTGAAATCACATTAGGATTTTCTTTTTAACCTGTTCCTTAAAACACTAGTGCTTAGGAAATCTATTGGAGGCAGAAGCAGTCAAGGGTAGCTTAGGGTTAGGGTTAGGGTTAGTGTTAGGGTACGGGTTCCGGTACGGGTTCGGGTACGGCGTTGGGTATGGGTTAGGGTTAGGGTTAGGGTTAGTTTGAGGGTTAGGGCTCGGTTTAGGGTACGGGTTAGGATTAGGGTACGTGTTAGGGTTAGGGTAGGGGTTAGGGTTAGGGTACGCGTTAGGGTTAGGGTAGTTATTAAACCTATCCCACTCTCTAGATACCCCTTAGCACGTCAAGGAATATTATTTGGGGGTCCAGCCATGGAGAAGAGTTTAGACACTAGGAGAAGATAAGGAACACACCCATTATCAAGAAATCACATTAGGATTCTCTTTTTAACCTGTTCCTTAAAACACTAGTGCTTAGGAAATCTATTGGAGGCAGAAGCAGTCAAGGGTAGCTTAGGGTTAGGGTTAGTGTTAGGGTACGGCTTAGGGTACGGGTTCGGGTCCGGGTTCGGGTACGGCGTTGGGTATGGGTTAGGGTTAGGGTTAGGGTTAGTTTGAGGGTTAGGGCTCGGTTTAGGGTACGGGTTAGGATTAGTGTACGTGTTAGGGTTAGGGTAGAGGTTAGGGTTAGGGTACGCGTTAGGGTTAGGGTAGTTATTAAACCTATCCCACTCTCTAGATACCCCTTAGCACGTCAAGGAATAATATTTGGGGGTCCAGCCTTGGAGAAGAGTTTAGACACTAGGAGAAGATAAGGAACACACCCATTATCAAGAAATCACATTAGGATTCTCTTTTTCACCTGTTCCTTAAAACACTAGTGCTTAGGAAATCTATTGGAGGCAGAAGCAGTCAAGGGTAGCTTAGGGTTAGGGTTAGGGTTAGGGTTAGGGTTAGGGTTAGGGTACGGCTTAGGGTACGGGTTCGGGTACGGGTTCGTGTACGGCATAGGGTATGGGTTAGGGTTAGGGTTAGGGTTAGTTTGAAGGTTAGGGCTCGGTTTAGGGTACAGGTTAGGATTAGGGTTCGTGTTAGGGTTAGGGTAGGGGTTAGGGTTAGGGTACGCGTTAGGGTTAGGGTAGTTATTAAACCTATCCCACTCTCTAGATACCCCTTAGCACGTCTAGGAATATTATTTGGGGGTCCAGCCATGGAGAAGAGTTTAGACAATAGGAGAAGATAAGGAACACACCCATTATCCTGAAATCACATTAGGATTCTCTTTTTAACCTGTTCCTTAATACACTAGTGCTTAGGAAATCTATTGTAGGCAGAAGCAGTCAAGGGCAGCTTAGGGTTAGGGTTAGGATTAGGGTTAGGGTTAGGGTACGGCTTAGGGTACGGGTTCGGGTACTGGTTCGGGTACGGCGTAGGGTATGGGTTAGGGTTAGGGTTAGGGTTAGGTTGAGGGTTAGGGCTCGGTTTAGGTTACGGGTTAGGATTAGGGTACGTGTTAGGGTTAGGGTAGGGGATAGGGTTAGGGTACGCGTTAGGGTTAGGGTAGTTATTAAACCTATCCCACTCTCTAGATACCCCTTAGCACGTCAAGGAATATTATTTGGGGGTCTAGCCATGGAGAAGAGTTTAGACACTAGGAGAAGATAAGGAACACACCCATTATCAAGAAATCACATTAGGATTCTCTTTTTAACCTGTTCCTTAAAACACTAGTGGTTAGGAAATCTATTGGAGGCAGAAGCAGTCAAGGGTAGCTTAGGGTTAGGGTTACGGTTAGGGTTAGGGTTAGTGTTAGGGTACGGATTCGGGTACGGGTTTGGGTACGGCGTAGGGTATGGGTTAGGGTTAGGTTTAGGGTTAGTTTGAGGGTTAGGGCTCGGTTTAGGGTACGGGTTAGGATTAGGGTACGTGTTAGGTTTAGGGTAGGTGTTAGGGTTAGGGTACGCGTTAGGGTTAGGGTAGTTATTAAACCTATCCCACTCTCTAGATACCCCTTAGCACGTCAAGGAATATTATTTGGGGGTCCAGCCATGGAGAAGAGTTTAGACACTAGGAGAAGATAAGGAACACACCCATTATCCTGAAATCACATTAGGATTTTCTTTTTAACCTGTTCCTTAAAACACTAGTGCTTAGGAAATCTATTGGAGGCAGAAGCAGTCAAGGGTAGCTTAGGGTTAGGGTTAGGGTTAGGGTTAGGGTTAGTGTTAGGGTACGGGTTCCGGTACGGGTTCGGGTACGGCGTTGGGTATGGGTTAGGGTTAGGGTTAGGGTTAGTTTGAGTGTTAGGGCTCGGTTTAGGGTACGGGTTAGGATTAGGGTACGTGTTAGGGTTAGGGTAGGGGTTAGGGTTAGGGTACGCGTTAGGGTTAGGGTAGTTATTAAACCTATCCCACTCTCTAGATACCCCTTAGCACGTCAAGGAATATTATTTGGGGGTCCAGCCATGGAGAAGAGGTTAGACACTAGGAGAAGATAAGGAACACACCCATTATGAAGAAATCACATTAGGATTCTCTTTTTAACCTGTTCCTTAAAACACTAGTGCTTAGGAAATCTATTGGAGGCAGAAGAAGTCAAGGGTAGCTTAGGGTTAGGGTTAGGGTTAGTGTTAAGATACGGCTTAGGGTACGGGTTCGGGTACGGGTTCGGGTACGGCGTAGGGTATGGGTTAGGGTTAGGGTTAGTGTTAGTTTGAGGGTTAGGGCTCGGTTTAGGGTACGGGTTAGGATTAGGGTACGTGTTAGGGTTAGTGTAGGGGTTAGGGTTAGGGTACGCGTTAGGGTTACGGTAGTTATTAAACCTATCCCACTCTCTAGATACCCCTTAGCACGTCAAGGAATATTATTTTGGGGTCCAGCCATGGAGAAGAGTTTAGACACTAGGAGAAGATAAGGAACACACCCATTATCAAGAAATCACATTAGGATTCTCTTTTTAACCTGTTCCTTAAAACAATAGTGCTTAGGAAATCTATTGGAGGCAGAAGCAGTCAAGGGTAGTTTAGGGTTAGGGTTAGGGTTAGGGTACGGCTTAGGGTACGGGTTCGGGTCCGGGTTCGGGTACGGCGTAGGGTATGGGTTAGGGTTAGGGTTAGGGTCAGTTTGAGGTTTAGGGCTCGGTTTAGGGTTCGGGTTAAGATTAGGGTACGTGTTAGGGTTAGGGTAGGGGTTAGGGTTAGGGTACGCGTTAGGGTTAGGGTAGTTATTAAACCTATCCCACTCTCTAGATACCCTTTAGCACGTCAAGGAATATTATTTGGGGGTCCAGCCATGGAGAAGAGTTTAGACACTAGGAGAAGATAAGGAACACACCCATTATCCTGAAATCACATTAGGATTCTGTTTTTAACCTGTTCCTTAATACACTAGTGCTTAGGAAATCTATTAGAGGCAGAAACAGTGAAGGGTAGCTTAGAGTTAGGGTTAGGGTTAGGTTTAGGGTTAGGGTTAGGGTACGGCGTAGGGAACGGGTTCGGGTACGGGTTCGGGTACGGCGTAGGGTATGGGTTAGGGTTAGGGTTAGGGTTAGTTTGAGGGTTAGGGCTCGGTTTAGGGTACGGGTTAGGATTAGTGTACGTGTTAGGGTTAGGGTAGAGGTTAGGGTTAGGGTACGCGTTAGGGTTAGGGTAGTTATTAAACCTATCCCACTCTCTAGATACCCCTTAGAACGTCAAGGAATATTATTTGGGGGTTCAGCCATGGAGAAGAGTTTAGACACTAGGAAAAGATAAGGAACACACCCATTATCAAGAAATCACATTATGATTCTCTTTTTAACCTGTTCCTTAAAACACTAGTGCTTAGGAAATCTATTGGAGGCAGAAGCAGTCAAGGGTAGCTTAGGGTTAGGGTTAGGGTTAGGGTTAGGTTTATTGTTAGGGTAAGGCTTAGAGTACGGGTTCGGGTACGGGTTCGGGTACGGGTTCGGGTACGGCGTAGGGTATGGGTTAGGGTTAGGGTTAGGGTTAGTTTGAGGGTTAGGGCTCGGTTTAGGGTACGGGTTAGGATTAGGGTACGTGTTAGGGTTAGGGTAGGTGTTAGGGTTAGGGTACGCGTTAGGGTTAGGGTAGTTATTAAACCTATCCCACTCTCTAGATACCCCTTAGCACGTCAAGGAATATTATTTGGGGGTCCAGCCATGGAGAAGAGTTTAGACACTAGGAGAAGATAAGGAACACACCCATTATCCTGAAATCACATTAGGATTTTCTTTTTAACCTGTTCCTTAAAACACTAGTGCTTAGGAAATCTATTGGAGGTAGAAGCAGTCAAGGGTAGCTTAGGGTTAGGGTTAGTGTTAGGGTACGGCTTAGGGTACGGGTTCGGGTCCGGGTTCGGGTACGGCGTAGGGTATGGGTTAGGGTTAGGGTTAGGGTTAGTTTGAGGGTTAGGGCTCGGTTTAGGGTACGGGTTAGGATTAGTGTACGTGTTAGGGTTAGGGTAGAGGTTAGGGTTAGGGTACGCGTTAGGGTTAGGGTAGTTATTAAACCTATCCCACTCTCTAGATACCCCTTCACACGTCAAGGAATAATATTTGGGGGTCCAGCCTTGGAGAAGAGTTTAGACACTAGGAGAAGATAAGGAACACACCCATTATCAAGAAATCACATTAGGATTCTCTTTTTAACCTGTTCCTTAAAACACTAGTGCTTAGGAAATCTATTGGAGGCAGAAGCAGTCAAGGGTAGCTTAGGGTTAGGGTTAGGGTTAGGGTTAGGGTTAGGGTTAGGGTACGGCTTAGGGTACGGGTTCGGGTACGGGTTCGGGTACGGCATAGGGTATGGGTTAGGGTTAGGGTTAGGGTTACTTTGAAGGTTAGGGCTCGGTTTAGGGTACAGGTTAGGATTAGGGTTCGTGTTAGGGTTAGGGTAGGGGTTAGGGTTAGGGTACGCGTTAGGGTTAGGGTAGTTATTAAACCTATCCCACTCTCTAGATACCCCTTAGCACGTCTAGGAATATTATTTGGGGGTCCAGCCATGGAGAAGAGTTTAGACAATAGGAGAAGATAAGGAACACACCCATTATCCTGAAATCACATTAGGATTCTCTTTTTAACCTGTTCCTTAATACACTAGTGCTTAGGAAATCTATTGTAGGCAGAAGCAGTCAAGGGCAGCTTAGGGTTAGGGTTAGGATTAGGGTTAGGGTTAGGGTACGGCTTAGGGTACGGGTTCGGGTACTGGTTCGGGTACGGCGTAGGGTATGGGTTAGGGTTAGGGTTAGGGTTAGGTTGAGGGTTAGGGCTCGGTTTAGGTTACGGGTTAGGATTAGGGTACGTGTTAGGGTTAGGGTAGGGGATAGGGTTAGGGTACGCGTTAGGGTTAGGGTAGTTATTAAACCTATCCCACTCTCTAGATACCCCTTAGCACGTCAAGGAATATTATTTGGGGGTCTAGCCATGGAGAAGAGTTTAGACACTAGGAGAAGATAAGGAACACACCCATTATCAAGAAATCACATTAGGATTCTCTTTTTAACCTGTTCCTTAAAACACTAGTGCTTAGGAAATCTATTGGAGGCAGAAGCAGTCAAGGGTAGCTTAGGGTTAGGGTTAGGGTTAGGGTTAGGGTTAGTGTTAGGGTACGGGTTCCGGTACGGGTTCGGGTACGGCGTTGGGTATGGGTTAGGGTTAGGGTTAGGGTTAGTTTGAGGGTTAGGGCTCGGTTTAGGGTACGGGTTAGGATTAGGGTACGTGTTAGGGTTAGGGTAGGGGTTAGGGTTAGGGTACGCGTTAGGGTTAGGGTAGTTATTAAACCTATCCCACTCTCTAGATACCCCTTAGCACGTCAAGGAATATTATTTGGGGGTCCAGCCATGGAGAAGAGTTTAGACACTAGGAGAAGATAAGGAACACACCCATTATGAAGAAATCACATTAGGATTCTCTTTTTAACCTGTTCCTTAAAACACTAGTGCTTAGGAAATCTATTGGAGGCAGAAGAAGTCAAGGGTAGCTTAGGGTTAGGGTTAGGGTTAGTGTTAGGATACGGCTTAGGGTACGGGTTCGGGTACGGGTTCGGGTACGGCGTAGGGTATGGGTTAGGGTTAGGGTTAGTGTTAGTTTGAGGGTTAGGGCTCGGTTTAGGGTACGGGTTAGGATTAGGGTACGTGTTAGGGTTAGTGTAGGGGTTAGGGTTAGGGTACGCGTTAGGGTTACGGTAGTTATTAAACCTATCCCACTCTCTAGATACCCCTTAGCACGTCAAGGAATATTATTTGGGGGTCCAGCCATGGAGAAGAGTTTAGACACTAGGAGAAGATAAGGAACACACCCATTATCAAGAAATCACATTAGGATTCTCTTTTTAACCTGTTCCTTAAAACAATAGTGCTTAGGAAATCTATTGGAGGCAGAAGCAGTCAAGGGTAGTTTAGGGTTAGGGTTAGGGTTAGGGTACGGCTTAGGGTACGGGTTCGGGTCCGAGTTCGGGTACGGCGTAGGGTATGGGTTAGGGTTAGGGTTAGGGTCAGTTTGAGGGTTAGGGCTCGGTTTAGGGTTCGGGTTAAGATTAGGGTACGTGTTAGGGTTAGGGTAGGGGTTAGGGTTAGGGTACGCGTTAGGGTTAGGGTAGTTATTAAACCTATCCCACTCTCTAGATACCCTTTAGCACGTCAAGGAATATTATTTGGGGGTCCAGCCATGGAGAAGAGTTTAGACACTAGGAGAAGATAAGGAACACACCCATTATCCTGAAATCACATTAGGATTCTGTTTTTAACCTGTTCCTTAATACACTAGTGCTTAGGAAATCTATTAGAGGCAGAAGCAGTGAAGGGTAGCTTAGAGTTAGGGTTAGGGTTAGGTTTAGGGTTAGGGTTAGGGTACGGCGTAGGGAACGGGTTCGGGTACGGGTTCGGGTACGGCGTAGGGTATGGGTTAGGGTTAGGGTTAGGGTTAGTTTGAGGGTTAGGGCTCGGTTTAGGGTACGGTTTAGGATTAGTGTACGTGTTAGGGTTAGGGTAGAGGTTAGGGTTAGGGTACGCGTTAGGGTTAGGGTAGTTATTAAACCTATCCCACTCTCTAGATACCCCTTAGAACGTCAAGGAATATTATTTGGGGGTTCAGCCATGGAGAAGAGTTTAGACACTAGGAAAAGATAAGGAACACACCCATTATCAAGAAATCACATTACGATTCTCTTTTTAACCTGTTCCTTAAAACACTAGTGCTTAGGAAATCTATTGGAGGCAGAAGCAGTCAAGGGTAGCTTAGGGTTAGGGTTAGGGTTAGGGTTAGGGTTAGGGTTAGGGTTAGGGTTAGGGTACGGCTTAGGGTACGGGTTCGGGTACGGGTTCGTGTACGGCATAGGTTATGGGTTAGGGTTAGGGTTAGGGTTAGTTTGAAGGTTAGGGCTCGGTTTAGGGTACAGGTTAGGATTAGGGTTCGTGTTAGGGTTAGGGTAGGGGTTAGGGTTAGGTTACGCGTTAGGGTTAGGGTAGTTATTAAACCTATCCCACTCTCTAGATACCCCTTAGCACGTCTAGGAATATTATTTGGGGGTCCAGCCATGGAGAAGAGTTTAGACAATAGGAGAAGATAAGGAACACACCCATTATCCTGAAATCACATTAGGATTCTCTTTTTAACCTGTTCCTTAATACACTAGTGCTTAGGAAATCTATTGTAGGCAGAAGCAGTCAAGGGTAGCTTAGGGTTAGGGTTAGGATTAGGGTTAGGGTTAGGGTACGGCTTAGGGTACGGGTTCGGGTACTGGTTCGGGTACGGCGTAGGGTATGGGTTAGGGTTAGGGTTAGGGTTAGTTTGAGGGTTAGGGCTCGGTTTAGGTTACGGGTTAGGATTAGGGTACGTGTTAGGGTTAGGGTAGGGGTTAGGGTTAGGGTACGCGTTAGGGTTAGGGTAGTTATTAAACCTATCCCACTCTCTAGATACCCCTTAGCACGTCAAGGAATATTATTTGGGGGTCCAGCCATGGAGAAGAGTTTAGACACTAGGAGAAGATAAGGAACACACCCATTATCAAGAAAGCACATTAGGATTCTCTTTTTAACCTGTTCCTTAAAACACTAGTGCTTAGGAAATCTATTGGAGGCAGAAGCAGTCAAGGGTAGCTTAGGGTTAGGGTTACGGTTAGGGTTAGGGTTAGTGTTAGGGTACGGGTTCCGGTACGGGTTCGGGTACGGCGTTGGGTATGGGTTAGGGTTAGGGTTAGGGTTAGTTTGAGGGTTAGGGCTCGGTTTAGGGTACGGGTTAGGATTAGGGTACGTGTTAGGGTTAGGGTAGGGGTTAGGGTTAGGGTACGCGTTAGGGTTAGGGTAGTTATTAAACCTATCCCACTCTCTAGATACCCCTTAGCACGTCAAGGAATATTATTTGGGGGTCCAGCCATGGAGAAGAGTTTAGACACTAGGAGAAGATAAGGAACACACCCATTATCAAGAAATCACATTAGGATTCTCTTTTTAACCTTTTCCTTAAAACACTAGTGCTTAGGAAATCTATTGGAGGCAGAAGAAGTCAAGGGTAGCTTAGGGTTAGGGTTAGGGTTAGTGTTAGGGTACGGCTTAGGGTACGGGTTCGGGTACGGGTTCGGGTACGGCGTAGGGTATGGGTTAGGGTTAGGGTTAGGGTTAGTTTGAGGGTTAGGGCTCGGATTAGGGTACGGGTTAGGATTAGGGTACGTGTTAGGGTTAGTGTAGGGGTTAGGGTTAGGGTACGCGTTAGGGTTACGGTAGTTATTAAACCTATCCCACTCTCTAGATACCCCTTAGCACGTCAAGGAATATTATTTGGGGGTCCAGCCATGGAGAAGAGTTTAGACACTAGGAGAAGATAAGGAACACACCCATTATCAAGAAATCACATTAGGATTCTCTTTTTAACCTGTTCCTTAAAACACTAGTGCTTAGGAAATCTATTGGAGGCAGAAGCAGTCAAGGGTAGCTTAGGGTTAGGGTTAGGGTTAGGGTACGGCTTAGGGTACGGGTTCGGGTCCGGGTTCGGGTACGGCGTAGGGTATGTGTTAGGGTTAGGTTTAGGGTTAGTTTGAGGGTTAGGGCTCGGTTTAGGGTACGGGTTAGGATTAGTGTACGTGTTAGGGTTAGGGTAGAGGTTAGGGTTAGGGTACGCGTTAGGGTTAGGGTAGTTATTAAACCTATCCCACTCTCTAGATACCCCTTAGCACGTCAAGGAATATTATTTGGGGGTCCAGCCTTGGAGAAGAGTTTAGACACTAGGAGAAGATAAGGAACACACCCATTATCAAGAAATCACATTAGGATTCTCTTTTTAACCTGTTCCTTAAAACACTAGTGCTTAGGAAATCTATTGGAGGCAGAAGCAGTCAAGGGTAGCTTAGGGTTAGGGTTAGGGTTAGGGTTAGGGTTAGGGTTAGGGTTAGGGTACGGCTTAGGGTACGGGTTCGGGTACGGGTTCGTGTACGGCATAGGTTATGGGTTAGGGTTAGGGTTAGGGTTAGTTTGAAGGTTAGGGCTCGGTTTAGGGTACAGGTTAGGATTAGGGTTCGTGTTAGGGTTAGGGTAGGGGTTAGGGTTAGGGTACGCGTTAGGGTTAGGGTAGTTATTAAACCTATCCCACTCTCTAGATACCCCTTAGCACGTCTAGGAATATTATTTGGGGGTCCAGCCATGGAGAAGAGTTTAGACAATAGGAGAAGATAAGGAACACACCCATTATCCTGAAATCACATTAGGATTCTCTTTTTAACCTGTTCCTTAATACACTAGTGCTTAGGAAATCTATTGTAGGCAGAAGCAGTCAAGGGTAGCTTAGGGTTAGGGTTAGGATTAGGGTTAGGGTTAGGGTACGGCTTAGGGTACGGGTTTGGGTACTGGTTCGGGTACGGCGTAGTGTATGGGTTAGGGTTAGGGTTAGGGTTAGTTTGAGGGTTAGGGCTCGGTTTAGGTTACGGGTTAGGATTAGGGTACGTGTTAGGGTTAGGGTAGGGGTTAGGGTTAGGGTACGCGTTAGGGTTAGGGTAGTTATTAAACCTATCCCACTCTCTAGATACCCGTTAGCACGTCAAGGAATATTATTTGGGGGTCCAGCCATGGAGAAGAGTTTAGACACTAGGAGAAGATAAGGAACACACCCATTATCAAGAAAGCACATTAGGATTCTCTTTTTAACCTGTTCCTTAAAACACTAGTGCTTAGGAAATCTATTGGAGGCAGAAGCAGTCAAGGGTAGATTAGGGTTAGGGTTACGGTTAGGGTTAGGGTTAGTGTTAGGGTACGGATTCGGGTACGGGTTCGGGTACGGCGTAGGGTATGGGTTAGGGTTAGGGTTAGGGTTAGTTTGAGGGTTAGGGCTCGGTTTAGGGTACGGGTTAGGATTATGGTACGTGTTAGGTTTAGGGTAGGTGTTAGGATTAGGGTACGCGTTAGGGTTAGGGTAGTTTTTAAACCTATCCCACTCTCTAGATACCCCTTAGCACGTCAAGGAATATTATTTGGGGGTCCAGCCATGGAGAAGAGTTTAGACACTAGGAGAAGATAAGGAACACACCCATTATCAAGAAATCACATTAGGATTCTCTTTTTAACCTGTTCCTTAAAACACTAGTGCTTAGGAAATCTATTGGAGGAAGAAGAAGTCAAGGGTAGCTTAGGGTTAGGGTTAGGGTTAGTGTTAGGGTACGGCTTAGGGTACGGGTTCGGGTACGGGTTAGGGTACGGCGTAGGGTATGGGTTAGGGTTAGGGTTAGGGTTAGTTTGAGGGTTAGGGCTCGGTTTAGGGTACGGGTTAGGATTAGGGTACGTGTTAGGGTTAGTGTAGGGGTTAGGGTTAGGGTACGCGTTAGGGTTACGGTAGTTATTAAACCTATCCCACTCCCTAGATACCCCTTAGCACGTCAAGGAATATTATTTGGGGGTCCAGCCATGGAGAAGAGTTTAGACACTAGGAGAAGATAAGGAACACACCCATTATCAAGAAATCACATTAGGATTCTCTTTTTAACCTGTTCCTTAAAACACTAGTGCTTAGGAAATCTATTGGAGGCAGAAGCAGTCAAGGGTAGCTTAGGGTTAGGGTTAGGGTTAGGGTACGGCTTAGGGTACGGGTTCGGGTACGGGTTCGGGTACGGCGTAGGGTATGGGTTAGGGTTAGGGTTAGGGTTAGTTTGAGGGTTAGGGCTCGGTTTAGGGTACGGGTTAGGATTAGTGTACGTGTTAGGGTTAGGGTAGAGGTTAGGGTTAGGGTACGCGTTAGGGTTAGGGTAGTTATTATACCTATCCCACTCTCTAGATACCCCTTAGCACGTCAAGGAATAATATTTGGGGGTCCAGCCTTGGAGAAGAGTTTAGACACTAGGAAAAGATAAGGAACACACCCATTATCAAGAAATCACATTAGGATTCTCTTTTTAACCTGTTCCTTAAAACACTAGTGCTTAGGAAATCTATTGGAGGCAGAAGCAGTCAAGGGTAGCTTAGGGTTAGGGTTAGGGTTAGGGTTAGGGTTAGGGTTAGGGTACGGCTTAGGGTACGGGTTCGGGTACGGGTTAGTGTACGGCATAGGGTATGGGTTAGGGTTAGGGTTAGGGTTAGTTTGAAGGTTAGGGCTCGGTTTAGGGTACAGGTTAGGATTAGGGTTCGTGTTAGGGTTAGGGTAGGGGTTAGGGTTAGGGTACGCGTTAGGGTTAGGGTAGTTATTAAACCTATCCCACTCTCTAGATACCCCTTAGCACGTCTAGGAATATTATTTGGGGGTCCAGCCATGGAGAAGAGTTTAGACAATAGGAGAAGATAAGGAACACACCCATTATCCTGAAATCACATTAGGATTCTCTTTTTAACCTGTTCCTTAATACACTAGTGCTTAGGAAATCTATTGGAGGCAGAAGAATTCAAGGGTAGCTTAGGGTTAGGGTTAGGGTTAGTGTTAGGGTACGGCTTAGGGTACGGGTTCGGGTACGGGTTCGGGTACGGCGTAGGGTATGGGTTAGGGTTAGGGTTAGGGTTAGTTTGAGGGTTAGGGCTCGGTTTAGGGTACGGGTTAGGATTAGGGTACGTGTTAGGGTTAGTGTAGGGGTTAGGGTTAGGGTACGCGTTAGGGTTACGGTAGTTATTAAACCTATCCCACTCCCTAGATACCCCTTAGCACGTCAAGGAATATTATTTGGGGGTCCAGCCATGGAGAAGAGTTTAGACACTAGGAGAAGATAAGGAACACACCCATTATCAAGAAATCACATTAGGATTCTCTTTTTAACCTGTTCCTTAAAACACTAGTGCTTAGGAAATCTATTGGAGGCAGAAGCAGTCAAGGGTAGCTTAGGGTTAGGGTTAGGGTTAGGGTACGGCTTAGGGTACGGGTTCGGGTTAGGGTTAGGGTTAGGGTTAGTGTTAGGGTACGGGTTCCGGTACGGGTTCGGGTACGGCGTTGGGTATGGGTTAGGGTTAGGGTTAGGGTTAGTTTGAGGGTTAGGGCTCGGTTTAGGGTACGGGTTAGGATTAGTGTACGTGTTAGGGTTAGGGTAGAGGTTAGGGTTAGGGTACGCGTTAGAGTTAGGGTAGTTATTAAACCTATCCCACTCTCTAGATACCCCTTAGCACGTCAAGGAATAATATTTGGGGGTCCAGCCTTGGAGAAGAATTTAGACACTAGGAGAAGATAAGGAACACACCCATTATCAAGAAATCACATTAGGATTCTCTTTTTAACCTGTTCCTTAAAACACTAGTGCTTAGGAAATCTATTGGAGGCAGAAGCAGTCAAGGGTAGCTTAGGGTTAGGGTTAGGGTTAGGGTTAGGGTTAGGGTTAGGGTACGGCTTAGGGTACGGGTTCGGGTACGGGTTCGTGTACGGCATAGGGTATGGGTTAGGGTTAGGGTTAGGGTTAGTTTGAAGGTTAGGGCTCGGTTTAGGGTACAGGTTAGGATTAGGGTTCGTGTTAGGGTTAGGGTAGGGGTTAGGGTTAGGGTACGCGTTAGGGTTAGGGTAGTTATTAAACCTATCCCACTCTCTAGATACCCCTTAGCACGTCTAGGAATATTATTTGGGGGTCCAGCCATGGAGAAGAGTTTAGACAATAGGAGAAGATAAGGAACACACCCATTATCCTGAAATCACATTAGGATTCTCTTTTTAACATGTTCCTTAATACACTAGTGCTTAGGAAATCTATTGTAGGCAGAAGCAGTCAAGGGCAGCTTAGGGTTAGGGTTAGGATTAGGGTTAGGGTTAGGGTACGGCTTAGGGTACGGGTTCGGGTACTGGTTCGGGTACGGCGTAGGGTATGGGTTAGGGTTAGGGTTAGGGTTAGTTTGAGGGTTAGGGCTCGGTTTAGGTTACGGGTTAGGATTAGGGTACGTGTTAGTGTTAGGGTAGGGGTTAGGGTTAGGGTACGCGTTAGGGTTAGGGTAGTTATTAAACCTATCCCACTCTCTAGATACCCCTTAGCACGTCAAGGAATATTATTTGGGGGTCCAGCCATGGAGAAGAGTTTAGACACTAGGAGAAGATAAGGAACACACCCATTATCAAGAAAGCACATTAGGATTCTCTTTTTAACCTGTTCCTTAAAACACTAGTGCTTAGGAAATCTATTGGAGGCAGAAGCAGTCAAGGGTAGCTTAGGGTTAGGGTTAGGGTTATTGTTAGGGTAAGGCTTAGAGTACGGGTTCGGGTACGGGTTCGGGTACGGCGTAGGGTATGGGTTAGGGTTAGGGTTAGGGTTAGTTTGAGGGTTAGGGCTCGGTTTAGGGTACGGGTTAGATTTAGGGTACGTGTTAGGGTTAGGGTAGGTGTTAGGGTTACGGTACGCGTTAGGGTTAGGGTAGTTATTAAACCTATCCCACTCTCTAGATACCCCTTAGCACGTCAAGGAATATTATTTGGGGGTCCAGCCATGGAGAAGAGTTTAGACACTAGGAGAAGATAAGGAACACACCCATTATGAAGAAATCACATTAGGATTCTCTTTTTAACCTGTTCCTTAAAACACTAGTGCTTAGGAAATCTATTGGAGGCAGAAGCAGTCAAGGGTAGCTTAGGGTTAGGGTTAGGGTTAGTGTTAGGGTACGGCTTAGGGTACGGGTTCGGGTACGGGTTCGGGTACGGCGTAGGGTATGGGTTAGGGTTAGGGTTAGTGTTAGTTTGAGGGTTAGGGCTCGGTTTAGGGTACGGGTTAGGATTAGGGTACGTGTTAGGGTTAGTGTAGGGGTTAGGGTTAGGGTACGCGTTAGGGTTACGGTAGTTATTAAACCTATCCCACTCTCTAGATACCCCTTAGCACGTCAAGGAATATTATTTGGGGGTCCAGCCATGGAGAAGAGTTTAGACACTAGGAGAAGATAAGGAACACACCCATTATCAAGAAATCACATTAGGATTCTCTTTTTAACCTGTTCCTTAAAACACTAGTGCTTAGGAAATCTATTGGAGGCAGAAGCAGTCAAGGGTAGCTTAGGGTTAGGGTTAGGGTTAGGGTACGGCTTAGGGTACGGGTTCGGGTCCGGGTTCGGGTACGGCGTAGGGTATGGGTTAGGGTTAGGGTTAGGGTTAGTTTGAGGGTTAGGGCTCGGTTTAGGGTTCGGGTTAAGATTAGGGTACGTGTTAGGGTTAGGGTAGGGGTTAGGGTTAGGGTACGCGTTAGGGTTAGGGTAGTTATTAAACCTATCCCACTCTCTAGATACCCTTTAGCACGTCAAGGAATATTATTTGGGGGTCCAGCCATGGAGAAGAGTTTAGACACTAGGAGAAGATAAGGAACACACCCATTATCCTGAAATCACATTAGGATTCTGTTTTTAACCTGTTCCTTAATACACTAGTGCTTAGGAAATCTATTAGAGGCAGAAGAAGTGAAGGGTAGCTTAGAGTTAGGGTTAGGGTTAGGTTTAGGGTTAGGGTTAGGGTACGGCGTAGGGAACGGGTTCGGGTACGGGTTCGGGTACGGCGTAGGGTATGGGTTAGGGTTAGTGTTAGGGTTAGTTTGAGGGTTAGGGCTCGGTTTAGGGTACGGTTTAGGATTAGTGTACGTGTTAGGGTTAGGGTAGAGGTTAGGGTTAGGGTACGCGTTAGGGTTAGGGTAGTTATTAAACCTATCCCACTCTCTAGATACCCCTTAGAACGTCAAGGAATATTATTTGGGGGTTCAGCCATGGAGAAGAGTTTAGACACTAGGAAAAGATAAGGAACACACCCATTATCAAGAAATCACATTACGATTCTCTTTTTAACCTGTTCCTTAAAACAGTAGTGCTTAGGAAATCTATTGGGGGCAGAAGCAGTCAAGGGTAGCTTAGGGTTAGGGTTAGGGTTAGGGTTAGGGATATTGTTAGGGTAAGGCTTAGAGTACGGGTTCGGGTACGGGTTCGGGTACGGCGTAGGGTATGGGTTAGGGTTAGGGTTAGGGTTAGTTTGAGGGTTAGGGCTCGGTTTAGGGTACGGGTTAGGATTAGGGTACGTGTTAGGGTTAGGGTAGGAGTTAGGGTTAGGGTACGCGTTAGGGTTAGGGTAGTTATTAAACCTATCCCACTCTCTAGATACCCCTTAGCACGTCAAGGAATATTATTTGGGGGTCCAGCCATGGAGAAGAGTTTAGACACTAGGAGAAGATAAGGAACACACCCATTATCCTGAAATCACATTAGGATTTTCTTTTTAACCTGTTCCTTAAAACACTAGTGCTTAGGAAATCTATTGGAGGCAGAAGCAGTCAAGGGTAGCTTAGGGTTAGGGTTAGGGTTAGGGTTAGGGTTAGTGTTAGGGTACGGGTTCCGGTACGGGTTCGGGCACGGCGTTGGGTATGGGTTAGGGTTAGGGTTAGGGTTAGTTTGAGGGTTAGGGCTCGGTTTAGGGTACGGGTTAGGATTAGGTTACGTGTTAGGGTTAGGGTAGGGGTTAGGGTTAGGGTACGCGTTAGGGTTAGGGTAGTTATTAAACCTATCCCACTCTCTAGATACCCCTTAGCACGTCAAGGAATATTATTTGGGGGTCCAGCCATGGAGAAGAGTTTAGACACTAGGAGAAGATAAGGAACACACCCATTATCAAGAAATCACATTAGGATTCTCTTTTTAACCTGTTCCTTAAAACACTAGTGCTTAGGAAATCTATTGGAGGCAGAAGCAGTCAAGGGTAGCTTAGGGTTAGGGTTAGGGTTAGGGTACGGCTTAGGGTACGGGTTCGGGTCCGGGTTCGGGTACGGCGTAGGGTATGGGTTAGGGTTAGGGTTAGGGTTAGTTTGAGGGTTAGGGCTCGGTTTAGGGTACGGGTTAGGATTAGTGTACGTGTTAGGGTTAGGGTAGAGGTTAGGGTTAGGGTACGCGTTAGGGTTAGGGTAGTTATTAAACCTATCCCACTCTCTAGATACCCCTTAGCACGTCAAGGAATATTATTTGGGGGTCCAGCGTTGGA
Organism: Eschrichtius robustus; assembly: GCF_028021215.1. Taxonomy (NCBI): domain Eukaryota; kingdom Metazoa; phylum Chordata; class Mammalia; order Artiodactyla; family Eschrichtiidae; genus Eschrichtius; species Eschrichtius robustus. The sequence goes on along the minus strand of NW_027175474.1, from coordinate 1,927,966 downwards.
GAAGAGTTTAGACACTAGGAGAAGATAAGGAACACACCCATTATCAAGAAATCACATTAGGATTCTCTTTTTAACCTGTTCCTTAAAACACTAGTGCTTAGGAAATCTATTGGAGGCAGAAGCAGTCAAGGGTAGCTTAGGGTTAGGGTTAGGGTTAGGGTTAGGGTTAGGGTTAGGGTTAGGGTTAGGGTACGGCTTAGGGTACGGGTTCGGGTACGGGTTCGTGTACGGCATAGGTTATGGGTTAGGGTTAGGGTTAGGGTTAGTTTGAAGGTTAGGGCTCGGTTTAGGGTACAGGTTAGGATTAGGGTTCGTGTTAGGGTTAGGGTAGGGGTTAGGGTTAGGGTACGCGTTAGGGTTAGGGTAGTTATTAAACCTATCCCACTCTCTAGATACCCCTTAGCACGTCTAGGAATATTATTTGGGGGTCCAGCCATGGAGAAGAGTTTAGACAATAGGAGAAGATAAGGAACACACCCATTATCCTGAAATCACATTAGGATTCTCTTTTTAACCTGTTCCTTAATACACTAGTGCTTAGGAAATCTATTGTAGGCAGAAGCAGTCAAGGGTAGCTTAGGGTTAGGGTTAGGATTACGGTTAGGGTTAGGGTACGGCTTAGGGTACGGGTTCGGGTACTGGTTCGGGTACGGCGTAGGGTATGGGTTAGGGTTAGGGTTAGGGTTAGTTTGAGGGTTAGGGCTCGGTTTAGGTTACGGGTTAGGATTAGGGTACGTGTTAGGGTTAGGGTAGGGGTTAGGGTTAGGGTACGCGTTAGGGTTAGGGTAGTTATTAAACCTATCCCACTCTCTAGATACCCCTTAGCACGTCAAGGAATATTATTTGGGGGTCCAGCCATGGAGAAGAGTTTAGACACTAGGAGAAGATAAGGAACACACCCATTATCAAGAAAGCACATTAGGATTCTCTTTTTAACCTGTTCCTTAAAACACTAGTGCTTAGGAAATCTATTGGAGGCAGAAGCAGTCAAGGGTAGCTTAGGGTTAGGGTTACGGTTAGGGTTAGGGTTAGTGTTAGGGTACGGGTTCCGGTACGGGTTCGGGTACGGCGTTGGGTATGGGTTAGGGTTAGGGTTAGGGTTAGTTTGAGGGTTAGGGCTCGGTTTAGGGTACGGGTTAGGATTAGGGTACGTGTTAGGGTTAGGGTAGGGGTTAGGGTTAGGGTACGCGTTAGGGTTAGGGTAGTTATTAAACCTATCCCACTCTCTAGATACCCCTTAGCACGTCAAGGAATATTATTTGGGGGTCCAGCCATGGAGAAGAGTTTAGACACTAGGAGAAGATAAGGAACACACCCATTATCAAGAAATCACATTAGGATTCTCTTTTTAACCTTTTCCTTAAAACACTAGTGCTTAGGAATTCTATTGGAGGCAGAAGAAGTCAAGGGTAGCTTAGGGTTAGGGTTAGGGTTAGTGTTAGGGTACGGCTTAGGGTACGGGTTCGGGTCCGGGTTCGGGTACGGCGTAGGGTATGGGTTAGGGTTAGGGTTAGGGTTAGTTTGAGGGTTAGGGCTCGGATTAGGGTACGGGTTAGGATTAGGGTACGTGTTAGGGTTAGTGTAGGGGTTAGGTTTAGGGTACGCGTTAGGGTTACGGTAGTTATTAAACCTATCCCACTCTCTAGATACCCCTTAGCACGTCAAGGAATATTATTTGGGGGTCCAGCCATGGAGAAGAGTTTAGACACTAGGAGAAGATAAGGAACACACCCATTATCAAGAAATCACAGTAGGATTCTCTTTTTAACCTGTTCCTTAAAACACTAGTGCTTAGGAAATCTATTGGAGGCAGAAGCAGTCAAGGGTAGCTTAGGGTTAGGGTTAGGGTTAGTGTTAGGGTACGGCTTAGGGTACGGGTTCGGGTACGGGTTCGGGTACGGCGTAGGGTATGGGTTAGGGTTAGGGTTAGTGTTAGTTTGAGGGTTAGGGCTCGGTTTAGGGTACGGGTTAGGATTAGGGTACGTGTTAGGGTTAGTGTAGGGGTTAGGGTTAGGGTACGCGTTAGGGTTACGGTAGTTATTAAACCTATCCCACTCTCTAGATACCCCTTAGCACGTCAAGGAATATTATTTGGGGGTCCAGCCATGGAGAAGAGTTTAGACACTAGGAGAAGATAAGGAACACACCCATTATCAAGAAATCACATTAGGATTCTCTTTTTAACCTGTTCCTTAAAACACTAGTGCTTAGGAAATCTATTGGAGGCAGAAGCAGTCAAGGGTAGCTTAGGGTTAGGGTTAGGGTTAGGGTACGGCTTAGGGTACGGGTTCGGGTCCGGGTTCGGGTACGGCGTAGGGTATGGGTTAGGGTTAGGGTTAGGGTTAGTTTGAGGGTTAGGGCTCGGTTTAGGGTTCGGGTTAAGATTAGGGTACGTGTTAGGGTTAGGGTAGGGGTTAGGGTTAGGGTACGCGTTAGGGTTAGGGTAGTTATTAAACCTATCCCACTCTCTAGATACCCTTTAGCACGTCAAGGAATATTATTTGGGGGTCCAGCCATGGAGAAGAGTTTAGACACTAGGAGAAGATAAGGAACACACCCATTATCCTGAAATCACATTAGGATTCTGTTTTTAACCTGTTCCTTAATACACTAGTGCTTAGGAAATCTATTAGAGGCAGAAGAAGTGAAGGGTAGCTTAGAGTTAGGGTTAGGGTTAGGTTTAGGGTTAGGGTTAGGGTACGGCGTAGGGAACGGGTTCGGGTACGGGTTCGGGTACGGCGTAGGGTATGGGTTAGGGTTAGTGTTAGGGTTAGTTTGAGGGTTAGGGCTCGGTTTAGGGTACGGTTTAGGATTAGTGTACGTGTTAGGGTTAGGGTAGAGGTTAGGGTTAGGGTACGCGTTAGGGTTAGGGTAGTTATTAAACCTATCCCACTCTCTAGATACCCCTTAGAACGTCAAGGAATATTATTTGGGGGTTCAGCCATGGAGAAGAGTTTAGACACTAGGAAAAGATAAGGAACACACCCATTATCAAGAAATCACATTACGATTCTCTTTTTAACCTGTTCCTTAAAACAGTAGTGCTTAGGAAATCTATTGGGGGCAGAAGCAGTCAAGGGTAGCTTAGGGTTAGGGTTAGGGTTAGGGTTAGGGATATTGTTAGGGTAAGGCTTAGAGTACGGGTTCGGGTACGGGTTCGGGTACGGCGTAGGGTATGGGTTAGGGTTAGGGTTAGGGTTAGTTTGAGGGTTAGGGCTCGGTTTAGGGTACGGGTTAGGATTAGGGTACGTGTTAGGGTTAGGGTAGGAGTTAGGGTTAGGGTACGCGTTAGGGTTAGGGTAGTTATTAAACCTATCCCACTCTCTAGATACCCCTTAGCACGTCAAGGAATATTATTTGGGGGTCCAGCCATGGAGAAGAGTTTAGACACTAGGAGAAGATAAGGAACACACCCATTATCCTGAAATCACATTAGGATTTTCTTTTTAACCTGTTCCTTAAAACACTAGTGCTTAGGAAATCTATTGGAGGCAGAAGCAGTCAAGGGTAGCTTAGGGTTAGGGTTAGGGTTAGGGTTAGGGTTAGTGTTAGGGTACGGGTTCCGGTACGGGTTCGGGCACGGCGTTGGGTATGGGTTAGGGTTAGGGTTAGGGTTAGTTTGAGGGTTAGGGCTCGGTTTAGGGTACGGGTTAGGATTAGGTTACGTGTTAGGGTTAGGGTAGGGGTTAGGGTTAGGGTACGCGTTAGGGTTAGGGTAGTTATTAAACCTATCCCACTCTCTAGATACCCCTTAGCACGTCAAGGAATATTATTTGGGGGTCCAGCCATGGAGAAGAGTTTAGACACTAGGAGAAGATAAGGAACACACCCATTATCAAGAAATCACATTAGGATTCTCTTTTTAACCTGTTCCTTAAAACACTAGTGCTTAGGAAATCTATTGGAGGCAGAAGCAGTCAAGGGTAGCTTAGGGTTAGGGTTAGGGTTAGGGTACGGCTTAGGGTACGGGTTCGGGTCCGGGTTCGGGTACGGCGTAGGGTATGGGTTAGGGTTAGGGTTAGGGTTAGTTTGAGGGTTAGGGCTCGGTTTAGGGTACGGGTTAGGATTAGTGTACGTGTTAGGGTTAGGGTAGAGGTTAGGGTTAGGGTACGCGTTAGGGTTAGGGTAGTTATTAAACCTATCCCACTCTCTAGATACCCCTTAGCACGTCAAGGAATATTATTTGGGGGTCCAGCGTTGGAGAAGAGTTTAGACACTAGGAGAAGATAAGGAACACACCCATTATCAAGAAATCACATTAGGATTCTCTTTTTAACCTGTTCCTTAAAACACTAGTGCTTAGGAAATCTATTGGAGGCAGAAGCAGTCAAGGGTAGCTTAGGGTTAGGGTTAGGGTTAGGGTTAGGGTTAGGGTTAGGGTTAGGGTTAGGGTACGGCTTAGGGTACGGGTTCGGGTACGGGTTCGTGTACGGCATAGGTTATGGGTTAGGGTTAGGGTTAGGGTTAGTTTGAAGGTTAGGGCTCGGTTTAGGGTACAGGTTAGGATTAGGGTTCGTGTTAGGGTTAGGGTAGGGGTTAGGGTTAGGGTACGCGTTAGGGTTAGGGTAGTTATTAAACCTATCCCACTCTCTAGATACCCCTTAGCACGTCTAGGAATATTATTTGGGGGTCCAGCCATGGAGAAGAGTTTAGACAATAGGAGAAGATAAGGAACACACCCATTATCCTGAAATCACATTAGGATTCTCTTTTTAACCTGTTCCTTAATACACTAGTGCTTAGGAAATCTATTGTAGGCAGAAGCAGTCAAGGGTAGCTTAGGGTTAGGGTTAGGATTACGGTTAGGGTTAGGGTACGGCTTAGGGTACGGGTTCGGGTACTGGTTCGGGTACGGCGTAGGGTATGGGTTAGGGTTAGGGTTAGGGTTAGTTTGAGGGTTAGGGCTCGGTTTAGGTTACGGGTTAGGATTAGGGTACGTGTTAGGGTTAGGGTAGGGGTTAGGGTTAGGGTACGCGTTAGGGTTAGGGTAGTTATTAAACCTATCCCACTCTCTAGATACCCCTTAGCACGTCAAGGAATATTATTTGGGGGTCCAGCCATGGAGAAGAGTTTAGACACTAGGAGAAGATAAGGAACACACCCATTATCAAGAAAGCACATTAGGATTCTCTTTTTAACCTGTTCCTTAAAACACTAGTGCTTAGGAAATCTATTGGAGGCAGAAGCAGTCAAGGGTAGCTTAGGGTTAGGGTTACGGTTAGGGTTAGGGTTAGTGTTAGGGTACGGGTTCCGGTACGGGTTCGGGTACGGCGTTGGGTATGGGTTAGGGTTAGGGTTAGGGTTAGTTTGAGGGTTAGGGCTCGGTTTAGGGTACGGGTTAGGATTAGGGTACGTGTTAGGGTTAGGGTAGGGGTTAGGGTTAGGGTACGCGTTAGGGTTAGGGTAGTTATTAAACCTATCCCACTCTCTAGATACCCCTTAGCACGTCAAGGAATATTATTTGGGGGTCCAGCCATGGAGAAGAGTTTAGACACTAGGAGAAGATAAGGAACACACCCATTATCAAGAAATCACATTAGGATTCTCTTTTTAACCTTTTCCTTAAAACACTAGTGCTTAGGAATTCTATTGGAGGCAGAAGAAGTCAAGGGTAGCTTAGGGTTAGGGTTAGGGTTAGTGTTAGGGTACGGCTTAGGGTACGGGTTCGGGTCCGGGTTCGGGTACGGCGTAGGGTATGGGTTAGGGTTAGGGTTAGGGTTAGTTTGAGGGTTAGGGCTCGGATTAGGGTACGGGTTAGGATTAGGGTACGTGTTAGGGTTAGTGTAGGGGTTAGGTTTAGGGTACGCGTTAGGGTTACGGTAGTTATTAAACCTATCCCACTCTCTAGATACCCCTTAGCACGTCAAGGAATATTATTTGGGGGTCCAGCCATGGAGAAGAGTTTAGACACTAGGAGAAGATAAGGAACACACCCATTATCAAGAAATCACAGTAGGATTCTCTTTTTAACCTGTTCCTTAAAACACTAGTGCTTAGGAAATCTATTGGAGGCAGAAGCAGTCAAGGGTAGCTTAGGGTTAGGGTTAGGGTTAGGGTACGGCTTAGGGTACGGGTTCGGGTCCGGGTTCGGGTACGGCGTAGGGTATGTGTTAGGGTTAGGGTTAGGGTTAGTTTGAGGGTTAGGGCTCGGTTTAGGGTACGGGTTAGGATTAGTGTACGTGTTAGGGTTAGGGTAGAGGTTAGGGTTAGGGTACGCGTTAGGGTTAGGGTAGTTATTAAACCTATCCCACTCTCTAGATACCCCTTAGCACGTCAAGGAATATTATTTGGGGGTCCAGCCATGGAGAAGAGTTTAGACACTAGGAGAAGATAAGGAACACACCCATTATCAAGAAAGCACATTAGGATTCTCTTTTTAACCTGTTCCTTAAAACACTAGTGCTTAGGAAATCTATTGGAGGCAGAAGCAGTCAAGGGTAGCTTAGGGTTAGGGTTACGGTTAGGGTTAGGGTTAGTGTTAGGGTACGGATTCGGGTACGGGTTCGGGTACGGCGTAGGGTATGGGTTAGGGTTAGGGTTAGGGTTAGTTTGAGGGTTAGGGCTCGGTTTAGGGTACGGGTTAGGATTAGGGTACGTGTTAGGTTTAGGGTAGGTGTTAGGGTTAGGGTACGCGTTAGGGTTAGGGTAGTTATTAAACCTATCCCACTCTCTAGATACCCCTTAGCACGTCAAGGAATATTATTTGGGGGTCCAGCCATGGAGAAGAGTTTAGACACTAGGAGAAGATAAGGAACACACCCATTATCAAGAAATCACATTAGGATTCTCTTTTTAACCTGTTCCTTAAAACACTAGTGCTTAGGAAATCTATTGGAGGAAGAAGAAGTCAAGGGTAGCTTAGGGTTAGGGTTAGGGTTAGTGTTAGGGTACGGCTTAGGGTACGGGTTCGGGTACGGGTTCGGGTACGGCGTAGGGTATGGGTTAGGGTTAGGGTTAGGGTTAGTTTGAGGGTTAGGGCTCGGTTTAGGGTACGGGTTAGGATTAGGGTACGTGTTAGGGTTAGTGTAGGGGTTAGGGTTAGGGTACGCGTTAGGGTTACGGTAGTTATTAAACCTATCCCACTCCCTAGATACCCCTTAGCACGTCAAGGAATATTATTTGGGGGTCCAGCCATGGAGAAGAGTTTAGACACTAGGAGAAGATAAGGAACACACCCATTATCAAGAAATCACATTAGGATTCTCTTTTTAACCTGTTCCTTAAAACACTAGTGCTTAGGAAATCTATTGGAGGCAGAAGCAGTCAAGGGTAGCTTAGGGTTAGGGTTAGGGTTAGGGTACGGCTTAGGGTACGGGTTCGGGTCCGGGTTCGGGTACGGCGTAGGGTATGGGTTAGGGTTAGGGTTAGGGTTAGTTTGAGGGTTAGGGCTCGGTTTAGGGTACGGGTTAGGATTAGTGTACGTGTTAGGGTTAGGGTAGAGGTTAGGGTTAGGGTACGAGTTAGGGTTAGGGTAGTTATTAAACCTATCCCACTCTCTAGATACCCCTTAGCACGTCAAGGAATAATATTTGGGGGTCCAGCCTTGGAGAAGAGTTTAGACACTAGGAGAAGATAAGGAACACACCCATTATCAAGAAATCACATTAGGATTCTCTTTTTAACCTGTTCCTTAAAACACTAGTGCTTAGGAAATCTATTGGAGGCAGAAGCATTCAAGGGTAGCTTAGGGTTAGTGTTAGGGTTAGGGTTAGGGTTAGGGTTAGGGTACGGCTTAGGGTACGGGTTCGGGTACGGGTTCGTGTACGGCATAGGGTATGGGTTAGGGTTAGGGTTAGGGTTAGTTTGAAGGTTAGGGCTCGGTTTAGGGTACAGGTTAGGATTAGGGTTCGTGTTAGGGTTAGGGTAGGGGTTAGGGTTAGGGTACGCGTTAGGGTTAGGGTAGTTATTAAACCTATCCCACTCTCTAGATACCCCTTAGCACGTCTAGGAATATTATTTGGGGGTCCAGCCATGGAGAAGAGTTTAGACAATAGGAGAAGATAAGGAACACACCCATTATCCTGAAATCACATTAGGATTCTCTTTTTAACCTGTTCCTTAATACACTAGTGCTTAGGAAATCTATTGGAGGCAGAAGAAGTCAAGGGTAACTTAGGGTTAGGGTTAGGGTTAGTGTTAGGGTACGGCTTAGGGTACGGGTTCGGGTACGGGTTCGGGTACGGCGTAGGGTATGGGTTAGGGTTAGGGTTAGGGTTAGTTTGAGGGTTAGGTCTCGGTTTAGGGTACGGGTTAGGATTAGGGTACGTGTTAGGGTTAGTGTAGGGGTTAGGGTTAGGGTACGCGTTAGGGTTACGGTAGTTATTAAACCTATCCCACTCCCTAGATACCCCTTAGCACGTCAAGGAATATTATTTGGGGGTCCAGCCATGGAGAAGAGTTTAGACACTAGGAGAAGATAAGGAACACACCCATTATCAAGAAATCACATTAGGATTCTCTTTTTAACCTGTTCCTTAAAACACTAGTGCTTAGGAAATCTATTGGAGGCAGAAGCAGTCAAGGGTAGCTTAGGGTTAGGGTTAGGGTTAGGGTACGGCTTAGGGTACGGGTTCGGGTCCGGGTTCGGGTACGGCGTAGGGTATGGGTTAGGGTTAGGGTTAGGGTTAGTTTGAGGGTTAGGGCTCGGTTTAGGGTACGGGTTAGGATTAGTGTACGTGTTAGGGTTAGGGTAGAGGTTAGGGTTAGGTTACGCGTTAGGGTTAGGGTAGTTATTAAACCTATCCCACTCTCTACATAACCCTTAGCACGTCAAGGAATAATATTTGGGGGTCCAGCCTTGGAGAAGAATTTAGACACTAGGAGAAGATAAGGAACACACCCATTATCAAGAAATCACATTAGGATTCTCTTTTTAACCTGTTCCTTAAAACACTAGTGCTTAGGAAATCTATTGGAGGCAGAAGCAGTCAAGGGTAGCTTAGGGTTAGGGTTAGGGTTAGGGTTAGGGTTAGGGTTAGGGTACGGCTTAGGGTACGGGGTCGGGTACGGGTTCGTGTACGGCATAGGGTATGGGTTAGGGTTAGGGTTAGGGTTAGTTTGAAGGTTAGGGCTCGGTTTAGGGTACAGGTTAGGATTAGGGTTCGTGTTAGGGTTAGGGTAGGGGTTAGGGTTAGGGTACGCGTTAGGGTTAGGGTAGTTATTAAACCTATCCCACTCTCTAGATACCCCTTAGCACGTCTAGGAATATTATTTGGGGGTCCAGCCATGGAGAAGAGTTTAGACAATAGGAGAAGATAAGGAACACACCCATTATCCTGAAATCACATTAGGATTCTCTTTTTAACCTGTTCCTTAATACACTAGTGCTTAGGAAATCTATTGTAGGCAGAAGCAGTCAAGGGCAGCTTAGGCTTAGGGTTAGGATTAGGGTTAGGGTTAGGGTACGGCTTAGGGTACGGGTTCGGGTACTGGTTCGGGTACGGCGTAGGGTATGGGTTAGGGTTAGGGTTAGGGTTAGTTTGAGGGTTAGGGCTCGGTTTAGGTTACGGGTTAGGATTAGGGTACGTGTTAGTGTTAGGGTAGGGGTTAGGGTTAGGGTACGCGTTAGGGTTAGGGTAGTTATTAAACCTTTCCCACTCTCTAGATACCACTTAGCACGTCAAGGAATATTATTTGGGGGTCCAGCCATGGAGAAGAGTTTAGACACTAGGAGAAGATAAGGAACACACCCATTATCAAGAAAGCACATTAGGATTCTCTTTTTAACCTGTTCCTTAAAACACTAGTGCTTAGGAAATCTATTGGAGGCAGAAGCAGTCAAGGGTAGCTTAGGGTTAGGGTTAGGGTTATTGTTAGGGTAAGGCTTAGAGTACGGGTTCGGGTACGGGTTCGGGTACGGCGTAGGGTATGGGTTAGGGTTAGGGTTAGGGTTAGTTTGAGGGTTAGGGCTCGGTTTAGGGTACGGGTTAGGATTAGGGTACGTGTTAGGGTTAGGGTAGGTGTTAGGGTTAGGGTACGCGTTAGGGTTAGGGTAGTTATTAAACCTATCCCACTCTCTAGATACCCCTTAGCACGTCAAGGAATATTATTTGGGGGTCCAGCCATGGAGAAGAGTTTAGACACTAGGAGAAGATAAGGAACACACCCATTATGAAGAAATCACATTAGGATTCTCTTTTTAACCTGTTCCTTAAAACACTAGTGCTTAGGAAATCTATTGGAGGCAGAAGAAGTCAAGGGTAGCTTAGGGTTAGGGTTAGGGTTAGTGTTAGGGTACGGCTTAGGGTACGGGTTGGGGTACGGGTTCGGGTACGGCGTAGGGTATGGGTTAGGGTTAGGGTTAGTGTTAGTTTGAGGGTTAGGGCTCGGTTTAGGGTACGGGTTAGGATTAGGGTACGTGTTAGGGTTAGTGTAGGGGTTAGGGTTAGGGTACGCGTTAGGGTTACGGTAGTTATTAAACCTATCCCACTCTCTAGATACCCCTTAGCACGTCAAGGAATATTATTTGGGGGTCCAGCCATGGAGAAGAGTTTAGACACTAGGAGAAGATAAGGAACACACCCATTATCAAGAAATCACATTAGGATTCTCTTTTTAACCTGTTCCTTAAAACACTAGTGCTTAGGAAATCTATTGGAGGCAGAAGCAGTCAAGGGTAGCTTAGGGTTAGGGTTAGGGTTAGGGTACGGCTTAGGGTACGGGTTCGGGTCCGGGTTCGGGTACGGCGTAGGGTATGGGTTAGGGTTAGGGTTAGGGTTAGTTTGAGGGTTAGGGCTCGGTTTAGGGTTCGGGTTAAGATTAGGGTACGTGTTAGGGTTAGGGTAGGGGTTAGGGTTAGGGTACGCGTTAGGGTTAGGGTAGTTATTAAACCTATCCCACTCTCTAGATACCCTTTAGCACGTCAAGGAATATTATTTGGGGGTCCAGCCATGGAGAAGAGTTTAGACACTAGGAGAAGATAAGGAACACACCCATTATCCTGAAATCACATTAGGATTCTGTTTTTAACCTGTTCCTTAATACACTAGTGCTTAGGAAATCTATTAGAGGCAGAAGCAGTGAAGGGTAGCTTAGAGTTAGGGTTAGGGTTAGGTTTAGGGTTAGGGTTAGGGTACGGCGTAGGGAACGGGTTCGGGTACGGGTTCGGGTACGGCGTAGGGTATGGGTTAGGGTTAGTGTTAGGGTTAGTTTGAGGGTTAGGGCTCGGTTTAGGGTACGGTTTAGGATTAGTGTACGTGTTAGGGTTAGGGTAGAGGTTAGGGTTAGGGTACGCGTTAGGGTTAGGGTAGTTATTAAACCTATCCCACTCTCTAGATACCCCTTAGAACGTCAAGGAATATTATTTGGGTGTTCAGCCATGGAGAAGAGTTTAGACACTAGGAAAAGATAAGGAACACACCCATTATCAAGAAATCACATTACGATTCTCTTTTTAACCTGTTCCTTAAAACACTAGTGCTTAGGAAATCTATTGGAGGCAGAAGCAGTCAAGGGTAGCTTAGGGTTAGGGTTAGGGTTAGGGTTAGGGTTATTGTTAGGGTAAGGCTTAGAGTACGGGTTCGGGTACGGGTTCGGGTACGGCGTAGGGTATGGGTTAGGGTTAGGGTTAGGGTTAGTTTGAGGGTTAGGGTTCGGTTTAGGGTACGGGTTAGGATTAGGGTATGTGTTAGGGTTAGGGTAGGAGTTAGGGTTAGGGTACGCGTTAGGGTTAGGGTAGTTATTAAACCTATCCCACTCTCTAGATACCCCTTAGCACGTCAAGGAATATTATTTGGGGGTCCAGCCATGGAGAAGAGTTTAGACACTAGGAGAAGATAAGGAACACACCCATTATCCTGAAATCACATTAGGATTTTCTTTTTAACCTGTTCCTTAAAACACTAGTGCTTAGGAAATCTATTGGAGGCAGAAGCAGTCAAGGGTAGCTTAGGGTTAGGGTTAGGGTTAGGGTTAGGGTTAGTGTTAGGGTACGGGTTCCGGTACGGGTTCGGGCACGGCGTTGGGTATGGGTTAGGGTTAGGGTTAGGGTTAGTTTGAGGGTTAGGGCTCGGTTTAGGGTACGGGTTAGGATTAGGGTACGTGTTAGGGTTAGGGTAGGGGTTAGGGTTAGGGTACGCGTTAGGGTTAGGGTAGTTATTAAACCTATCCCACTCTCTAGATACCCCTTAGCACGTCAAGGAATATTATTTGGGGGTCCAGCCATGGAGAAGAGTTTAGACACTAGGAGAAGATAAGGAACACACCCATTATCAAGAAATCACATTAGGATTCTCTTTTTAACCTGTTCCTTAAAACACTAGTGCTTAGGAAATCTATTGGAGGCAGAAGAAGTCAAGGGTAGCTTAGGGTTAGGGTTAGGGTTAGTGTTAGGGTACGGCTTAGGGTACGGGTTCGGGTACGGGTTCGGGTACGGCGTAGGGTATGGGTTAGGGTTAGGGTTAGGGTTAGTTTGAGGGTTAGGGCTCGGTTTAGGCTACGGGTTAGGATTAGGGTACGTGTTAGGGTTAGTGTAGGGGTTAGGGTTAGGGTACGCGTTAGGGTTACGGTAGTTATTAAACCTATCCCACTCTCTAGATACCCCTTAGCACGTCAAGGAATATTATTTGGGGGTCCAGCCATGGAGAAGAGTTTAGACACTAGGAGAAGATAAGGAACACACCCATTATCAAGAAATCACATTAGGATTCTCTTTTTAACCTGTTCCTTAAAACACTAGTGCTTAGGAAATCTATTGGAGGCAGAAGCAGTCAAGGGTAGCTTAGGGTTAGGGTTAGGGTTAGGGTACGGCTTAGGGTACGGGTTCGGGTCCGGGTTCGGGTACGGCGTAGGGTATGGGTTAGGGTTAGGGTTAGGGTTAGTTTGAGGGTTAGGGCTCGGTTTAGGGTACGGGTTAGGATTAGTGTACGTGTTAGGGTTAGGGTAGAGGTTAGGGTTAGGGTACGCGTTAGGGTTAGGGTAGTTATTAAACCTATCCCACTCTCTAGATACCCCTTAGGACGTCAAGGAATATTATTTGGGGGTCCAGCCTTGGAGAAGAGTTTAGACACTAGGAGAAGATAAGGAACACACCCATTATCAAGAAATCACATTAGGATTCTCTTTTTAACCTGTTCCTTAAAACACTAGTGCTTAGGAAATCTATTGGAGGCAGAAGCAGTCAAGGGTAGCATAGGGTTAGGGTTAGGGTTAGGGTTAGGGTTAGGGTTAGGGTTAGGGTACGGCTTAGGGTACGGGTTCGGGTACAGGTTCGTGTACGGCATAGGGTATGGGTTAGGGTTAGGGTTAGGGTTAGTTTGAAGGTTAGGGCTCGGTTTAGGGTACAGGTTAGGATTAGGGTTCGTGTTAGGGTTAGGGTAGGGGTTAGGGTTAGGGTACGCGTTAGGGTTAGGGTAGTTATTAAACCTATCCCACTCTCTAGATACCCCTTAGCACGTCTAGGAATATTATTTGGGGGTCCAGCCATGGAGAAGAGTTTAGACAATAGGAGAAGATAAGGAACACACCCATTATCCTGAAATCACATTAGGATTCTCTTTTTAACCTGTTCCTTAATACACTAGTGCTTAGGAAATCTATTGTAGGCAGAAGCAGTCAAGGGTAGCTTAGGGTTAGGGTTAGGATTAGGGTTAGGGTTAGGGTACGGCTTAGGGTACGGGTTCGGGTACTGGTTCGGTACGGCGTAGGGTATGGGTTAGGGTTAGGGTTAGGGTTAATTTGAGGGTTAGGGCTCGGTTTAGGTTACGGGTTAGGATTAGGGTACGTGTTAGGGTTAGGGTAGGGGTTAGGGTTAGGGTACGCGTTAGGGTTAGGGTAGTTATTAAACCTATCCCACTCTCTAGATACCCCTTAGCACGTCAAGGAATATTATTTGGGGGTCCAGCCATGGAGAAGAGTTTAGACACTAGGAGAAGATAAGGAACACACCCATTATCAAGAAATCACATTAGGATTCTCTTTTTAACCTGTTCCTTAAAACACTAGTGCTTAGGAAATCTATTGGAGGAAGAAGAAGTCAAGGGTAGCTTAGGGTTAGGGTTAGGGTTAGTGTTAGGGTACGGCTTAGGGTACGGGTTCGGGTACGGGTTCGGGTACGGCGTAGGGTATGGGTTAGGGTTAGGGTTAGGGTTAGTTTGAGGGTTAGGGCTCGGTTTAGGGTACGGGTTAGGATTAGGGTACGTGTTAGGGTTAGTGTAGGGGTTAGGGTTAGGGTACGCGTTAGGGTTACGGTAGTTATTAAACCTATCCCACTCCCTAGATACCCCTTAGCACGTCAAGGAATATTATTTGGGGGTCCAGCCATGGAGAAGAGTTTAGACACTAGGAGAAGATAAGGAACACACCCATTATCAAGAAATCACATTAGGATTCTCTTTTTAACCTGTTCCTTAAAACACTAGTGCTTAGGAAATCTATTGGAGGCAGAAGCAGTCAAGGGTAGCTTAGGGTTAGGGTTAGGGTTAGGGTACGGCTTAGGGTACGGGTTCGGGTCCGGGTTCGGGTACGGCGTAGGGTATGGGTTAGGGTTAGGGTTAGGGTTAGTTTGAGGGTTAGGGCTCGGTTTAGGGTACGGGTTAGGATTAGTGTACGTGTTAGGGTTAGGGTAGAGGTTAGGGTTAGGGTACGAGTTAGGGTTAGGGTAGTTATTAAACCTATCCCACTCTCTAGATACCCCTTAGCACGTCAAGGAATAATATTTGGGGGTCCAGCCTTGGAGAAGAGTTTAGACACTAGGAGAAGATAAGGAACACACCCATTATCAAGAAATCACATTAGGATTCTCTTTTTAACCTGTTCCTTAAAACACTAGTGCTTAGGAAATCTATTGGAGGCAGAAGCATTCAAGGGTAGCTTAGGGTTAGGGTTAGGGTTAGGGTTAGGGTTAGGGTTAGGGTACGGCTTAGGGTACGGGTTCGGGTACGGGTTCGTGTACGGCATAGGGTATGGGTTAGGGTTAGGGTTAGGGTTAGTTTGAAGGTTAGGGCTCGGTTTAGGGTACAGGTTAGGATTAGGGTTCGTGTTAGGGTTAGGGTAGGGGTTAGGGTTAGGGTACGCGTTAGGGTTAGGGTAGTTATTAAACCTATCCCACTCTCTAGATACCCCTTAGCACGTCTAGGAATATTATTTGGGGGTCCAGCCATGGAGAAGAGTTTAGACAATAGGAGAAGATAAGGAACACACCCATTATCCTGAAATCACATTAGGATTCTCTTTTTAACCTGTTCCTTAATACACTAGTGCTTAGGAAATCTATTGGAGGCAGAAGAAGTCAAGGGTAACTTAGGGTTAGGGTTAGGGTTAGTGTTAGGGTACGGCTTAGGGTACGGGTTCGGGTACGGGTTCGGGTACGGCGTAGGGTATGGGTTAGGGTTAGGGTTAGGGTTAGTTTGAGGGTTAGGTCTCGGTTTAGGGTACGGGTTAGGATTAGGGTACGTGTTAGGGTTAGTGTAGGGGTTAGGGTTAGGGTACGCGTTAGGGTTACGGTAGTTATTAAACCTATCCCACTCCCTAGATACCCCTTAGCACGTCAAGGAATATTATTTGGGGGTCCAGCCATGGAGAAGAGTTTAGACACTAGGAGAAGATAAGGAACACACCCATTATCAAGAAATCACATTAGGATTCTCTTTTTAACCTGTTCCTTAAAACACTAGTGCTTAGGAAATCTATTGGAGGCAGAAGCAGTCAAGGGTAGCTTAGGGTTAGGGTTAGGGTTAGGGTACGGCTTAGGGTACGGGTTCGGGTCCGGGTTCGGGTACGGCGTAGGGTATGGGTTAGGGTTAGGGTTAGGGTTAGTTTGAGGGTTAGGGCTCGGTTTAGGGTACGGGTTAGGATTAGTGTACGTGTTAGGGTTAGGGTAGAGGTTAGGGTTAGGTTACGCGTTAGGGTTAGGGTAGTTATTAAACCTATCCCACTCTCTACATAACCCTTAGCACGTCAAGGAATAATATTTGGGGGTCCAGCCTTGGAGAAGAATTTAGACACTAGGAGAAGATAAGGAACACACCCATTATCAAGAAATCACATTAGGATTCTCTTTTTAACCTGTTCCTTAAAACACTAGTGCTTAGGAAATCTATTGGAGGCAGAAGCAGTCAAGGGTAGCTTAGGGTTAGGGTTAGGGTTAGGGTTAGGGTTAGGGTTAGGGTACGGCTTAGGGTACGGGGTCGGGTACGGGTTCGTGTACGGCATAGGGTATGGGTTAGGGTTAGGGTTAGGGTTAGTTTGAAGGTTAGGGCTCGGTTTAGGGTACAGGTTAGGATTAGGGTTCGTGTTAGGGTTAGGGTAGGGGTTAGGGTTAGGGTACGCGTTAGGGTTAGGGTAGTTATTAAACCTATCCCACTCTCTAGATACCCCTTAGCACGTCTAGGAATATTATTTGGGGTTCCAGCCATGGAGAAGAGTTTAGACAATAGGAGAAGATAAGGAACACACCCATTATCCTGAAATCACATTAGGATTCTCTTTTTAACCTGTTCCTTAATACACTAGTGCTTAGGAAATCTATTGTAGGCAGAAGCAGTCAAGGGCAGCTTAGGCTTAGGGTTAGGATTAGGGTTAGGGTTAGGGTACGGCTTAGGGTACGGGTTCGGGTACTGGTTCGGGTACGGCGTAGGGTATGGTTTAGGGTTAGGGTTAGGGTTAGTTTGAGGGTTAGGGCTCGGTTTAGGTTACGGGTTAGGATTAGGGTACGTGTTAGTGTTAGGGTAGGGGTTAGGGTTAGGGTACGCGTTAGGGTTAGGGTAGTTATTAAACCTATCCCACTCTCTAGATACCCCTTAGCACGTCAAGGAATATTATTTGGGGGTCCAGCCATGGAGAAGAGTTTAGACACTAGGAGAAGATAAGGAACACACCCATTATCAAGAAAGCACATTAGGATTCTCTTTTTAACCTGTTCCTTAAAACACTAGTGCTTAGGAAATCTATTGGAGGCAGAAGCAGTCAAGGGTAGCTTAGGGTTAGGGTTAGGGTTATTGTTAGGGTAAGGCTTAGAGTACGGGTTCGGGTACGGGTTCGGGTACGGCGTAGGGTATGGGTTAGGGTTAGGGTTAGGGTTAGTTTGAGGGTTAGGGCTCGGTTTAGGGTACGGGTTAGGATTAGGGTACGTGTTAGGGTTAGGGTAGGTGTTAGGGTTAGGGTACGCGTTAGGGTTAGGGTAGTTATTAAACCTATCCCACTCTCTAGATACCCCTTAGCACGTCAAGGAATATTATTTGGGGGTCCAGCCATGGAGAAGAGTTTAGACACTAGGAGAAGATAAGGAACACACCCATTATGAAGAAATCACATTAGGATTCTCTTTTTAACCTGTTCCTTAAAACACTAGTGCTTAGGAAATCTATTGGAGGCAGAAGAAGTCAAGGGTAGCTTAGGGTTAGGGTTAGGGTTAGTGTTAGGGTACGGCTTAGGGTACGGGTTCGGGTACGGGTTCGGGTACGGCGTAGGGTATGGGTTAGGGTTAGGGTTAGTGTTAGTTTGAGGGTTAGGGCTCGGTTTAGGGTACGGGTTAGGATTAGGGTACGTGTTAGGGTTAGTGTAGGGGTTAGGGTTAGGGTACGCGTTAGGGTTACGGTAGTTATTAAACCTATCCCACTCTCTAGATACCCCTTAGCACGTCAAGGAATATTATTTGGGGGTCCAGCCATGGAGAAGAGTTTAGACACTAGGAGAAGATAAGGAACACACCCATTATCAAGAAATCACATTAGGATTCTCTTTTTAACCTGTTCCTTAAAACACTAGTGCTTAGGAAATCTATTGGAGGCAGAAGCAGTCAAGGGTAGCTTAGGGTTAGGGTTAGGGTTAGGGTACGGCTTAGGGTACGGGTTCGGGTCCGGGTTCGGGTACGGCGTAGGGTATGGGTTAGGGTTAGGGTTAGGGTTAGTTTGAGGGTTAGGGCTCGGTTTAGGGTTCGGGTTAAGATTAGGGTACGTGTTAGGGTTAGGGTAGGGGTTAGGGTTAGGGTACGCGTTAGGGTTAGGGTAGTTATTAAACCTATCCCACTCTCTAGATACCCTTTAGCACGTCAAGGAATATTATTTGGGGGTCCAGCCATGGAGAAGAGTTTAGACACTAGGAGAAGATAAGGAACACACCCATTATCCTGAAATCACATTAGGATTCTGTTTTTAACCTGTTCCTTAATACACTAGTGCTTAGGAAATCTATTAGAGGCAGAAGCAGTGAAGGGTAGCTTAGAGTTAGGGTTAGGGTTAGGTTTAGGGTTAGGGTTAGGGTACGGCGTAGGGAACGGGTTCGGGTACGGGTTCGGGTACGGCGTAGGGTATGGGTTAGGGTTAGTGTTAGGGTTAGTTTGAGGGTTAGGGCTCGGTTTAGGGTACGGTTTAGGATTAGTGTACGTGTTAGGGTTAGGGTAGAGGTTAGGGTTAGGGTACGCGTTAGGGTTAGGGTAGTTATTAAACCTATCCCACTCTCTAGATACCCCTTAGAACGTCAAGGAATATTATTTGGGTGTTCAGCCATGGAGAAGAGTTTAGACACTAGGAAAAGATAAGGAACACACCCATTATCAAGAAATCACATTACGATTCTCTTTTTAACCTGTTCCTTAAAACACTAGTGCTTAGGAAATCTATTGGAGGCAGAAGCAGTCAAGGGTAGCTTAGGGTTAGGGTTAGGGTTAGGGTTAGGGTTATTGTTAGGGTAAGGCTTAGAGTACGGGTTCGGGTACGGGTTCGGGTACGGCGTAGGGTATGGGTTAGGGTTAGGGTTAGGGTTAGTTTGAGGGTTAGGGTTCGGTTTAGGGTACGGGTTAGGATTAGGGTATGTGTTAGGGTTAGGGTAGGAGTTAGGGTTAGGGTACGCGTTAGGGTTAGGGTAGTTATTAAACCTATCCCACTCTCTAGATACCCCTTAGCACGTCAAGGAATATTATTTGGGGGTCCAGCCATGGAGAAGAGTTTAGACACTAGGAGAAGATAAGGAACACACCCATTATCCTGAAATCACATTAGGATTTTCTTTTTAACCTGTTCCTTAAAACACTAGTGCTTAGGAAATCTATTGGAGGCAGAAGCAGTCAAGGGTAGCTTAGGGTTAGGGTTAGGGTTAGGGTTAGGGTTAGTGTTAGGGTACGGGTTCCGGTACGGGTTCGGGCACGGCGTTGGGTATGGGTTAGGGTTAGGGTTAGGGTTAGTTTGAGGGTTAGGGCTCGGTTTAGGGTACGGGTTAGGATTAGGGTACGTGTTAGGGTTAGGGTAGGGGTTAGGGTTAGGGTACGCGTTAGGGTTAGGGTAGTTATTAAACCTATCCCACTCTCTAGATACCCCTTAGCACGTCAAGGAATATTATTTGGGGGTCCAGCCATGGAGAAGAGTTTAGACACTAGGAGAAGATAAGGAACACACCCATTATCAAGAAATCACATTAGGATTCTCTTTTTAACCTGTTCCTTAAAACACTAGTGCTTAGGAAATCTATTGGAGGCAGAAGAAGTCAAGGGTAGCTTAGGGTTAGGGTTAGGGTTAGTGTTAGGGTACGGCTTAGGGTACGGGTTCGGGTACGGGTTCGGGTACGGCGTAGGGTATGGGTTAGGGTTAGGGTTAGGGTTAGTTTGAGGGTTAGGGCTCGGTTTAGGCTACGGGTTAGGATTAGGGTACGTGTTAGGGTTAGTGTAGGGGTTAGGGTTAGGGTACGCGTTAGGGTTACGGTAGTTATTAAACCTATCCCACTCTCTAGATACCCCTTAGCACGTCAAGGAATATTATTTGGGGGTCCAGCCATGGAGAAGAGTTTAGACACTAGGAGAAGATAAGGAACACACCCATTATCAAGAAATCACATTAGGATTCTCTTTTTAACCTGTTCCTTAAAACACTAGTGCTTAGGAAATCTATTGGAGGCAGAAGCAGTCAAGGGTAGCTTAGGGTTAGGGTTAGGGTTAGGGTACGGCTTAGGGTACGGGTTCGGGTCCGGGTTCGGGTACGGCGTAGGGTATGGGTTAGGGTTAGGGTTAGGGTTAGTTTGAGGGTTAGGGCTCGGTTTAGGGTACGGGTTAGGATTAGTGTACGTGTTAGGGTTAGGGTAGAGGTTAGGGTTAGGGTACGCGTTAGGGTTAGGGTAGTTATTAAACCTATCCCACTCTCTACATAACCCTTAGCACGTCAAGGAATAATATTTGGGGGTCCAGCCTTGGAGAAGAATTTAGACACTAGGAGAAGATAAGGAACACACCCATTATCAAGAAATCACATTAGGATTCTCTTTTTAACCTGTTCCTTAAAACACTAGTGCTTAGGAAATCTATTGGAGGCAGAAGCAGTCAAGGGTAGCTTAGGGTTAGGGTTAGGGTTAGGGTTAGGGTTAGGGTTAGGGTACGGCTTAGGGTACGGGGTCGGGTACGGGTTCGTGTACGGCATAGGGTATGGGTTAGGGTTAGGGTTAGGGTTAGTTTGAAGGTTAGGGCTCGGTTTAGGGTACAGGTTAGGATTAGGGTTCGTGTTAGGGTTAGGGTAGGGGTTAGGGTTAGGGTACGCGTTAGGGTTAGGGTAGTTATTAAACCTATCCCACTCTCTAGATACCCCTTAGCACGTCTAGGAATATTATTTGGGGTTCCAGCCATGGAGAAGAGTTTAGACAATAGGAGAAGATAAGGAACACACCCATTATCCTGAAATCACATTAGGATTCTCTTTTTAACCTGTTCCTTAATACACTAGTGCTTAGGAAATCTATTGTAGGCAGAAGCAGTCAAGGGCAGCTTAGGCTTAGGGTTAGGATTAGGGTTAGGGTTAGGGTACGGCTTAGGGTACGGGTTCGGGTACTGGTTCGGGTACGGCGTAGGGTATGGTTTAGGGTTAGGGTTAGGGTTAGTTTGAGGGTTAGGGCTCGGTTTAGGTTACGGGTTAGGATTAGGGTACGTGTTAGTGTTAGGGTAGGGGTTAGGGTTAGGGTACGCGTTAGGGTTAGGGTAGTTATTAAACCTATCCCACTCTCTAGATACCCCTTAGCACGTCAAGGAATATTATTTGGGGGTCCAGCCATGGAGAAGAGTTTAGACACTAGGAGAAGATAAGGAACACACCCATTATCAAGAAAGCACATTAGGATTCTCTTTTTAACCTGTTCCTTAAAACACTAGTGCTTAGGAAATCTATTGGAGGCAGAAGCAGTCAAGGGTAGCTTAGGGTTAGGGTTAGGGTTATTGTTAGGGTAAGGCTTAGAGTACGGGTTCGGGTACGGGTTCGGGTACGGCGTAGGGTATGGGTTAGGGTTAGGGTTAGGGTTAGTTTGAGGGTTAGGGCTCGGTTTAGGGTACGGGTTAGGATTAGGGTACGTGTTAGGGTTAGGGTAGGTGTTAGGGTTAGGGTACGCGTTAGGGTTAGGGTAGTTATTAAACCTATCCCACTCTCTAGATACCCCTTAGCACGTCAAGGAATATTATTTGGGGGTCCAGCCATGGAGAAGAGTTTAGACACTAGGAGAAGATAAGGAACACACCCATTATGAAGAAATCACATTAGGATTCTCTTTTTAACCTGTTCCTTAAAACACTAGTGCTTAGGAAATCTATTGGAGGCAGAAGAAGTCAAGGGTAGCTTAGGGTTAGGGTTAGGGTTAGTGTTAGGGTACGGCTTAGGGTACGGGTTCGGGTACGGGTTCGGGTACGGCGTAGGGTATGGGTTAGGGTTAGGGTTAGTGTTAGTTTGAGGGTTAGGGCTCGGTTTAGGGTACGGGTTAGGATTAGGGTACGTGTTAGGGTTAGTGTAGGGGTTAGGGTTAGGGTACGCGTTAGGGTTACGGTAGTTATTAAACCTATCCCACTCTCTAGATACCCCTTAGCACGTCAAGGAATATTATTTGGGGGTCCAGCCATGGAGAAGAGTTTAGACACTAGGAGAAGATAAGGAACACACCCATTATCAAGAAATCACATTAGGATTCTCTTTTTAACCTGTTCCTTAAAACACTAGTGCTTAGGAAATCTATTGGAGGCAGAAGCAGTCAAGGGTAGCTTAGGGTTAGGGTTAGGGTTAGGGTACGGCTTAGGGTACGGGTTCGGGTCCGGGTTCGGGTACGGCGTAGGGTATGGGTTAGGGTTAGGGTTAGGGTTAGTTTGAGGGTTAGGGCTCGGTTTAGGGTTCGGGTTAAGATTAGGGTACGTGTTAGGGTTAGGGTAGGGGTCAGGGTTAGGGTACGCGTTAGGGTTAGGGTAGTTATTAAACCTATCCCACTCTCTAGATACCCTTTAGCACGTCAAGGAATATTATTTGGGGGTCCAGCCATGGAGAAGAGTTTAGACACTAGGAGAAGATAAGGAACACACCCATTATCCTGAAATCACATTAGGATTCTGTTTTTAACCTGTTCCTTAATACACTAGTGCTTAGGAAATCTATTAGAGGCAGAAGCAGTGAAGGGTAGCTTAGAGTTAGGGTTAGGGTTAGGTTTAGGGTTAGGGTTAGGGTACGGCGTAGGGAACGGGTTCGGGTACGGGTTCGGGTACGGCGTAGGGTATGGGTTAGGGTTAGTGTTAGGGTTAGTTTGAGGGTTAGGGCTCGGTTTAGGGTACGGTTTAGGATTAGTGTACGTGTTAGGGTTAGGGTAGAGGTTAGGGTTAGGGTACGCGTTAGGGTTAGGGTAGTTATTAAACCTATCCCACTCTCTAGATACCCCTTAGAACGTCAAGGAATATTATTTGGGTGTTCAGCCATGGAGAAGAGTTTAGACACTAGGAAAAGATAAGGAACACACCCATTATCAAGAAATCACATTACGATTCTCTTTTTAACCTGTTCCTTAAAACACTAGTGCTTAGGAAATCTATTGGAGGCAGAAGCAGTCAAGGGTAGCTTAGGGTTAGGGTTAGGGTTAGGGTTAGGGTTATTGTTAGGGTAAGGCTTAGAGTACGGGTTCGGGTACGGGTTCGGGTACGGCGTAGGGTATGGGTTAGGGTTAGGGTTAGGGTTAGTTTGAGGGTTAGGGTTCGGTTTAGGGTACGGGTTAGGATTAGGGTATGTGTTAGGGTTAGGGTAGGAGTTAGGGTTAGGGTACGCGTTAGGGTTAGGGTAGTTATTAAACCTATCCCACTCTCTAGATACCCCTTAGCACGTCAAGGAATATTATTTGGGGGTCCAGCCATGGAGAAGAGTTTAGACACTAGGAGAAGATAAGGAACACACCCATTATCCTGAAATCACATTAGGATTTTCTTTTTAACCTGTTCCTTAAAACACTAGTGCTTAGGAAATCTATTGGAGGCAGAAGCAGTCAAGGGTAGCTTAGGGTTAGGGTTAGGGTTAGGGTTAGGGTTAGTGTTAGGGTACGGGTTCCGGTACGGGTTCGGGCACGGCGTTGGGTATGGGTTAGGGTTAGGGTTAGGGTTAGTTTGAGGGTTAGGGCTCGGTTTAGGGTACGGGTTAGGATTAGGGTACGTGTTAGGGTTAGGGTAGGGGTTAGGGTTAGGGTACGCGTTAGGGTTAGGGTAGTTATTAAACCTATCCCACTCTCTAGATACCCCTTAGCACGTCAAGGAATATTATTTGGGGGTCCAGCCATGGAGAAGAGTTTAGACACTAGGAGAAGATAAGGAACACACCCATTATCAAGAAATCACATTAGGATTCTCTTTTTAACCTGTTCCTTAAAACACTAGTGCTTAGGAAATCTATTGGAGGCAGAAGAAGTCAAGGGTAGCTTAGGGTTAGGGTTAGGGTTAGTGTTAGGGTACGGCTTAGGGTACGGGTTCGGGTACGGGTTCGGGTACGGCGTAGGGTATGGGTTAGGGTTAGGGTTAGGGTTAGTTTGAGGGTTAGGGCTCGGTTTAGGCTACGGGTTAGGATTAGGGTACGTGTTAGGGTTAGTGTAGGGGTTAGGGTTAGGGTACGCGTTAGGGTTACGGTAGTTATTAAACCTATCCCACTCTCTAGATACCCCTTAGCACGTCAAGGAATATTATTTGGGGGTCCAGCCATGGAGAAGAGTTTAGACACTAGGAGAAGATAAGGAACACACCCATTATCAAGAAATCACATTAGGATTCTCTTTTTAACCTGTTCCTTAAAACACTAGTGCTTAGGAAATCTATTGGAGGCAGAAGCAGTCAAGGGTAGCTTAGGGTTAGGGTTAGGG
This sequence comes from Eschrichtius robustus, assembly GCF_028021215.1. Lineage (NCBI taxonomy): Eukaryota > Metazoa > Chordata > Mammalia > Artiodactyla > Eschrichtiidae > Eschrichtius > Eschrichtius robustus. Next base: position 1,903,915 of record NW_027175474.1, on the reverse strand, counting down.
TTAGGGTACGGCTTAGGGTACGGGTTCGGGTCCGGGTTCGGGTACGGCGTAGGGTATGGGTTAGGGTTAGGGTTAGGGTTAGTTTGAGGGTTAGGGCTCGGTTTAGGGTACGGGTTAGGATTAGTGTACGTGTTAGGGTTAGGGTAGAGGTTAGGGTTAGGGTACGCGTTAGGGTTAGGGTAGTTATTAAACCTATCCCACTCTCTAGATACCCCTTAGGACGTCAAGGAATATTATTTGGGGGTCCAGCCTTGGAGAAGAGTTTAGACACTAGGAGAAGATAAGGAACACACCCATTATCAAGAAATCACATTAGGATTCTCTTTTTAACCTGTTCCTTAAAACACTAGTGCTTAGGAAATCTATTGGAGGCAGAAGCAGTCAAGGGTAGCATAGGGTTAGGGTTAGGGTTAGGGTTAGGGTTAGGGTTAGGGTTAGGGTACGGCTTAGGGTACGGGTTCGGGTACAGGTTCGTGTACGGCATAGGGTATGGGTTAGGGTTAGGGTTAGGGTTAGTTTGAAGGTTAGGGCTCGGTTTAGGGTACAGGTTAGGATTAGGGTTCGTGTTAGGGTTAGGGTAGGGGTTAGGGTTAGGGTACGCGTTAGGGTTAGGGTAGTTATTAAACCTATCCCACTCTCTAGATACCCCTTAGCACGTCTAGGAATATTATTTGGGGGTCCAGCCATGGAGAAGAGTTTAGACAATAGGAGAAGATAAGGAACACACCCATTATCCTGAAATCACATTAGGATTCTCTTTTTAACCTGTTCCTTAATACACTAGTGCTTAGGAAATCTATTGTAGGCAGAAGCAGTCAAGGGTAGCTTAGGGTTAGGGTTAGGATTAGGGTTAGGGTTAGGGTACGGCTTAGGGTACGGGTTCGGGTACTGGTTCGGTACGGCGTAGGGTATGGGTTAGGGTTAGGGTTAGGGTTAATTTGAGGGTTAGGGCTCGGTTTAGGTTACGGGTTAGGATTAGGGTACGTGTTAGGGTTAGGGTAGGGGTTAGGGTTAGGGTACGCGTTAGGGTTAGGGTAGTTATTAAACCTATCCCACTCTCTAGATACCCCTTAGCACGTCAAGGAATATTATTTGGGGGTCCAGCCATGGAGAAGAGTTTAGACACTAGGAGAAGATAAGGAACACACCCATTATCAAGAAAGCACATTAGGATCCTCTTTTTAACCTGTTCCTTAAAACACTAGTGCTTAGGAAATCTATTGGAGGCAGAAGCAGTCAAGGGAAGCTTAGGGTTAGGGTTACGGTTAGGGTTAGGGTTAGTGTTAGGGTACGGATTCGGGTACGGGTTCAGGTACGGCGTAGGGTATGGGTTAGGGTTAGGGTTAGGGTTAGTTTGAGGGTTAGGGCTCGGTTTAGGGTACGGGTTAGGATTAGGGTACGTGTTAGGTTTAGGGTAGGTGTTAGGGTTAGGGTACGCGTTAGGGTTAGGGTAGTTATTAAACCTATCCCACTCTCTAGATACCCCTTAGCACGTCAAGGAATATTATTTGGGGGTCCAGCCATGGAGAAGAGTTTAGACACTAGGAGAAGATAAGGAACACACCCATTATCAAGAAATCACATTAGGATTCTCTTTTTAACCTGTTCCTTAAAACACTAGTGCTTAGGAAATCTATTGGAGGCAGAAGAAGTCAAGGGTAGCTTAGGGTTAGGGTTAGGGTTAGTGTTAGGGTACGGCTTAGGGTACGGGTTCGGGTACGGGTTCGGGTACGGCGTAGGGTATGGGTTAGGGTTAGGGTTAGGGTTAGTTTGAGGGTTAGGGCTCGGTTTAGGGTACGGGTTAGGATTAGGGTACGTGTTAGGGTTAGTGTAGGGGTTAGGGTTAGGGTACGCGTTAGGGTTACGGTAGTTATTAAACCTATCCCACTCCCTAGATACCCCTTAGCACGTCAAGGAATATTATTTGGGGGTCCAGCCATGGAGAAGAGTTTAGACACTAGGAGAAGATAAGGAACACACCCATTATCAAGAAATCACATTAGGATTCTCTTTTTAACCTGTTCCTTAAAACACTAGTGCTTAGGAAATCTATTGGAGGCAGAAGCAGTCAAGGGTAGCTTAGGGTTAGGGTTAGGGTTAGGGTACGGCTTAGGGTACGGGTTCGGGTCCGGGTTCGGATACAGCGTAGGGTATGGGTTAGGGTTAGGGTTAGGGTTAGTTCGAAGGTTAGGGCTCGGTTTAGGGTACAGGTTAGGATTAGGGTTCGTGTTAGGGTTAGGGTAGGGGTTAGGGTTAGGGTACGCGTTAGGGTTAGGGTAGTTATTAAACCTATCCCACTCTCTAGATACCCCTTAGCACGTCTAGGAATATTATTTGGGGGTCCAGCCATGGAGAAGAGTTTAGACAATAGGAGAAGATAAGGAACACACCCATTATCCTGAAATCACATTTGGAGTCTCTTTTTAACCTGTTCCTTAATACACTAGTGCTTAGGAAATCTATTGTAGGCAGAAGCAGTCAAGGGTAGCTTAGGGTTAGGGTTAGGATTAGGGTTAGGGTTAGGGTACGGCTTAGGGTACGGGTTCGGGTACTGGTTCGGGTACGGCGTAGGGTATGGGTTAGTGTTAGGGTTAGGGTTAGTGTGAGGGTTAGGGCTCGGTTTAGGTTACGGGTTAGGATTAGGGTACGTGTTAGGGTTAGGGTAGGGGTTAGGGTTAGGGTACGCGTTAGGGTTAGGGTAGTTATTAAACCTATCCCACTCTCTAGATACCCCTTAGCACGTCAAGGAATATTATTTGGGGGTCCAGCCATGGAGAAGAGTTTAGACACTAGGAGAAGATAAGGAACACACCCATTATCAAGAAAGCACATTAGGATTCTCTTTTTAACCTGTTCCTTAAAACACTAGTGCTTAGGAAATCTATTGGAGGCAGAAGCAGTCAAGGGTAGCTTAGGGTTAGGGTTACGGTTAGGGTTAGGGTTAGTGTTAGGGTACGGATTCGGGTACGGGTTCGGGTACGGCGTAGGGTATGGGTTAGGGTTAGGGTTAGGGTTAGTTTGAGGGTTAGGGCTCGGTTTAGGGTACGGGTTAGGATTAGGGTACGTGTTAGGTTTAGGGTAGGTGTTAGGGTTAGGGTACGCGTTAGGGTTAGGGTAGTTATTAAACCTATCCCACTCTCTAGATACCCCTTAGCACGTCAAGGAATATTATTTGGGGGTCCAGCCATGGAGAAGAGTTTAGACACTAGGAGAAGATAAGGAACACACCCATTATCAAGAAATCACATTAGGATTCTCTTTTTAACCTGTTCCTTAAAACACTAGTGCTTAGGAAATGTATTGGAGGCAGAAGAAGTCAAGGGTAGCTTAGGGTTAGGGTTAGGGTTAGTGTTAGGGTACGGCTTAGGGTACGGGTTTGGGTACGGGTTCGGGTACGGCGTAGGGTATGGGTTAGGGTTAGGGTTAGGGTTAGTTTGAGGGTTAGGGCTCGGTTTAGGGTACGGGTTAGGATTAGGGTACATGTTAGGGTTAGTGTAGGGGTTAGGGTTAGGGTACGCGTTAGGGTTACGGTAGTTATTAAACCTATCCCACTCTCTAGATACCCCTTAGCACGTCAAGGAATATTATTTGGGGGTCCAGCCATGGAGAAGAGTTTAGACACTAGGAGAAGATAAGGAACACACCCATTATCAAGAAATCACATTAGGATTCTCTTTTTAACCTGTTCCTTAAAACACTAGTGCTTAGGAAATCTATTGGAGGCAGAAGCAGTCAAGGGTAGCTTAGGGTTAGGGTTAGGGTTAGTGTTAGGGTACGGCTTAGGGTACGGGTTCGGGTACGGGTTCGGGTACGGCGTAGGGTATGGGTTATGGTTAGGGTTAGGGTTAGTTTGAGGGTTAGGGCTCGGTTAAGGGTACGGGTTAGGATTAGGGTATGTGTTAGGGTTAGTGTAGGCGTTAGGGTTAGGGTACGCGTTAGGGTTACGGTAGTTATTAAACCTATCCCACTCCCTAGATACCCCTTAGCACGTCAAGGAATATTATTTGGGGGTCCAGCCATGGAGAAGAGTTTAGACACTAGGAGAAGATAATGAACACACCCATTATCAAGAAATCACATTAGGATTCTCTTTTTAACCTGTTCCTTAAAACACTAGTGCTTAGGAAATCTATTGGAGGCAGAAGCAGTCAAGGGTAGCTTAGGGTTAGGGTTAGGGTTAGGGTTAGGGTTAGGGTTAGGGTACGGCTTAGGGTACGGGTTCGGGTACGGGTTCGTGTACGGCATAGGGTATGGGTTAGGGTTAGGGTTAGGGTTAGTTTGAAGGTTAGGGCTCGGTTTAGGGTACAGGTTAGGATTAGGGTTCGTGTTAGGGTTAGGGTAGGGGTTAGGGTTAGGGTACGCGTTAGGGTTAGGGTAGTTATTAAACCTATCCCACTCTCTAGATACCCCTTAGCACGTCTAGGAATATTATTTGGGGGTCCAGCCATGGAGAAGAGTTTAGACAATAGGAGAAGATAAGGAACACACCCATTATCCTGAAATCACATTAGGATTCTCTTTTTAACCTGTTCCTTAATACACTAGTGCTTAGGAAATCTATTGTAGGCAGAAGCAGTCAAGGGTAGCTTAGGGTTAGGGTTAGGATTAGGGTTAGGGTTAGGGTACGGCTTAGGGTACGGGTTCGGGTACTGGTTCGGGTACGGCGTAGGGTATGGGTTAGGGTTAGGGTTAGGGTTAGTTTGAGGGTTAGGGCTCGGTTTAGGTTACGGGTTAGGATTAGGGTACGTGTTAGGGTTAGGGTAGGGGTTAGGGTTAGGGTACGCGTTAGGGTTAGGGTAGTTATTAAACCTATCCCACTCTCTAGATACCCCTTAGCACGTCAAGGAATATTATTTGGGGGTCCAGCCATGGAGAAGAGTTTAGACACTAGGAGAAGATAAGGAACACACCCATTATCAAGAAATCACATTAGGATTCTCTTTTTAACCTGTTCCTTAAAACACTAGTGCTTAGGAAATCTATTGGAGGCAGAAGCAGTCAAGGGTAGCTTAGGGTTAGGGTTACGGTTAGGGTTAGGGTTAGTGTTAGGGTACGGATTCGGGTACGGGTTCGGGTACGGAGTAGGGTATGGGTTAGGGTTAGGGTTAGGGTTAGTTTGAGGGTTAGGGCTCGGTTTAGGGTACGGGTTAGGATTAGGGTACGTGTTAGGTTTAGGGTAGGTGTTAGGGTTAGGGTACGCGTTAGGGTTAGGGTAGTTATTAAACCTATCCCACTCTCTAGATACCCCTTAGCACGTCAAGGAATATTATTTGGGGGTCCAGCCATGGAGAAGAGTTTAGACACTAGGAGAAGATAAGGAACACACCCATAATCCTGAAATCACATTAGGATTTTCTTTTTAACCTGTTCCTTAAAACACTAGTGCTTAGGAAATCTATTGGAGGCAGAAGCAGTCAAGGGTAGCTTAGGGTTAGGGTTAGGGTTAGGGTTAGGGTTAGTTTTAGGGTACGGGTTCCGGTACGGGTTCGGGTACGGCGTTGGGTAGGGGTTAGGGTTAGGGTTAGGGTTAGTTTGAGGGTTAGGGCTCGGTTTAGGGTACGGGTTAGGATTAGGGTACGTGTTAGGGTTAGGGTAGGGGTTAGGGTTAGGGTACGCGTTAGGGTTAGGGTAGTTATTAAACCTATCCCACTCTCTAGATACCCCTTAGCACGTCAATGAATATTATTTGGGGGTCCAGCCATGGAGAAAGGTTTAGACACTAGGAGAAGATAAGGAACACACCCATTATGAAGAAATCACATTAGGATTCTCTTTTTAACCTGTTCCTTAAAACACTAGTGCTTAGGAAATCTATTGGAGGCAGAAGAAGTCAAGGGTAGCTTAGGGTTAGGGTTAGGGTTAGTGTTAGGGTACGGCTTAGGGTACGGGTTCGGGTACGGGTTCGGGTACGGCGTAGGGTATGGGTTAGGGTTAGGGTTAGTGTTAGTTTGAGGGTTAGGGCTCGGTTTAGGGTACGGGTTAGGATTAGGGTACGTGTTAGGGTTAGTGTAGGGGTTAGGGTTAGGGTACGCGTTAGGGTTACGGTAGTTATTAAACCTATCCCACTCTCTAGATACCCCTTAGCACGTCAAGGAATATTATTTGGGGGTCCAGCCATGGAGATGAGTTTAGACACTAGGAGAAGATAAGGAACACACCCATTATCAAGAAATCACATTAGGATTCTCTTTTTAACCTGTTCCTTAAAACACTAGTGCTTAGGAAATCTATTGGAGGCAGAAGCAGTCAAGGGTAGCTTAGGGTTAGGGTTAGGGTTAGGGTACGGCTTAGGGTACGGGTTCGGGTCCGGGTTCGGGTACGGCGTAGGGTATGGGTTAGGGTTAGGGTTAGGGTTAGTTTGAGGGTTAGGGCTCGGTTTAGGGTACGGGTTAGGATTAGTGTACGTGTTAGGGTTAGGGTAGTGGTTAGGGTTAGGGTACGCGTTAGGGTTAGGGTAGTTATTAAACCTATCCCACTCTCTAGATACCCCTTAGCACGTCAAGGAATATTATTTGGCGGTCCAGCCATGGAGAAGAGTTTAGACACTAGGAGAAGATAAGGAACACACCCATTATCAAGAAATCACATTAGGATTCTCTTTTTAACCTGTTCCTTAAAACACTAGTGCTTAGGAAATCTATTGGAGGCAGAAGCAGTCAAGGGTAGCTTAGGTTTAGGGTTACGGTTAGGGTTAGGGTTAGTGTTAGGGTACGGATTCGGGTACGGGTTCGGGTACGGAGTAGGGTATGGGTTAGGGTTAGGGTTAGGGTTAGTTTGAGGGTTAGGGCTCGGTTTAGGGTACGGGTTAGGATTAGGGTACGTGTTAGGTTTAGGGTAGGTGTTAGGGTTAGGGTACGCGTTAGGGTTAGGGTAGTTATTAAACCTATCCCACTCTCTAGATACCCCTTAGCACGTCAAGGAATATTATTTGGGGGTCCAGCCATGGAGAAGAGTTTAGACACTAGGAGAAGATAAGGAACACACCCATAATCCTGAAATCACATTAGGATTTTCTTTTTAACCTGTTCCTTAAAACACTAGTGCTTAGGAAATCTATTGGAGGCAGAAGCAGTCAAGGGTAGCTTAGGGTTAGGGTTAGGGTTAGGGTTAGGGTTAGTTTTAGGGTACGGGTTCCGGTACGGGTTCGGGTACGGCGTTGGGTAGGGGTTAGGGTTAGGGTTAGGGTTAGTTTGAGGGTTAGGGCTCGGTTTAGGGTACGGGTTAGGATTAGGGTACGTGTTAGGGTTAGGGTAGGGGTTAGGGTTAGGGTACGCGTTAGGGTTAGGGTAGTTATTAAACCTATCCCACTCTCTAGATACCCCTTAGCACGTCAATGAATATTATTTGGGGGTCCAGCCATGGAGAAAGGTTTAGACACTAGGAGAAGATAAGGAACACACCCATTATGAAGAAATGACATTAGGATTCTCTTTTTAACCTGTTCCTTAAAACACTAGTGCTTAGGAAATCTATTGGAGGCAGAAGAAGTCAAGGGTAGCTTAGGGTTAGGGTTAGGGTTAGTGTTAGGGTACGGCTTAGGGTACGGGTTCGGGTACGGGTTCGGGTACGGCGTAGGGTATGGGTTAGGGTTAGGTTTAGTGTTAGTTTGAGGGTTAGGGCTCGGTTTAGGGTACGGGTTAGGATTAGGGTACGTGTTAGGGTTAGTGTAGGGGTTAGGGTTAGGGTACGCGTTAGGGTTACGGTAGTTATTAAACCTATCCCACTCTCTAGATACCCCTTAGCACGTCAAGGAATATTATTTGGGGGTCCAGCCATGGAGATGAGTTTAGACACTAGGAGAAGATAAGGAACACACCCATTATCAAGAAATCACATTAGGATTCTCTTTTTAACTGTTCCTTAAAACACTAGTGCTTAGGAAATCTATTGGAGGCAGAAGCAGTCAAGGGTAGCTTAGGGTTAGGGTTAGGGTTAGGGTACGGCTTAGGGTACGGGTTCGGGTCCGGGTTCGGGTACGGCGTAGGGTATGGGTTAGGGTTAGGGTTAGGGTTAGTTTGAGGGTTAGGGCTCGGTTTAGGGTACGGGTTAGGATTAGTGTACGTGTTAGGGTTAGGGTAGTGGTTAGGGTTAGGGTACGCGTTAGGGTTAGGGTAGTTATTAAACCTATCCCACTCCCTAGATACCCCTTAGCACGTCAAGGAATATTATTTGGGGGTCCAGCCTTGGAGAAGAGTTTAGACACTAGGAGAAGATAAGGAACACACCCATTATCAAGAAATCACATTAGGATTCTCTTTTTAACCTGTTCCTTAAAACACTAGTGCTTAGGAAATCTATTGGAGGCAGAAGCAGTCAAGGGTAGCTTAGGGTTAGGGTTAGGGTTAGGGTTAGGGTTAGGGTTAGGGTACGGCTTAGGGTACGGGTTCGGGTACGGGTTCGTGTACGGCGTAGGGTATGGGTTAGGGTTAGGGTTAGGGTTAGTTTGAAGGTTAGGGCTCGGTTTAGGGTACAGGTTAGGATTAGGGTTCGTGTTAGGGTTAGGGTAGGGGTTAGGGTTAGGGTACGCGTTAGGGTTAGGGTAGTTATTAAACCTATCCCACTCTCTAGATACCCCTTAGCACGTCAAGGAATATTATTTGGGGGTCCAGCCATGGAGAAGAGTTTAGACACTAGGAGAAGATAAGGAACACACCCATTATCAAGAAATCACATTAGGATTCTCTTTTTAACCTGTTCCTTAAAACACTAGTGCTTAGGAAATCTATTGGAGGCAGAAGCAGTCAAGGGTAGCTTAGGGTTAGGGTTAGGGTTAGGGTTAGGGTTAGCTTTAGGGTACGGCTTAGGGTACGGGTTCGGGTACGGCGTAGGGTATGGGTTAGGGTTAGGGTTAGGGTTAGTTTCAAGGTTAGGGCTCGGTTTAGGGTACGGGTTAGGATTAGGGTACATGTTAGGGTTAGGGTACGCGTTAGGGTTAGGGTAGTTATTAAACCTATCCCACTCTCTAAATACCCTTTAGCACGTCAAGGAATATTATTTGGGGGTCCAGCCATGGAGAAGAATTTAGACACTAGGAGAAGATAAGGAACACACCCATTATCCTGAAATCACATTAGGATTCTCTTTTTAACCTGTTCCTTAAAACACTAGTGCTTAGGAAATCTATTGGAGGCAGAAGCAGTCAAGGGTAGCTTAGGGTTAGGGTTAGGGTTAGGGTTAGGGTTAGGGAACGGCTTAGGGTACGGGTTCGGGTCCGGGTTCGGGTACGGCGTAAGGTATGGGTTAGGGTTAGGGTTAGGGTTAGTTTGAGGGTTAGGGGTCGGTTTAGGGTACGGGTTAGTATTAGGGTACGTGTTAGGTTTAGGGTAGGTGTTAGGGTTAGGGTACGCGTTAGGGTTAGGGTAGTTATTAAACCTATCCCACTCTCTAGATACCCCTTAGCACGTCAAGGAATATTATTTGGGGGTCCAGCCTTGGAGAAGAGTTTAGACACTAGGAGAAGATAAGGAACACACCCATTATCAAGAAATCACATTAGGATTCTCTTTTTAACCTGTTCCTTAAAACACTAGTGCTTAGGAAATCTATTGGAGGCAGAAGCAGTCAAGGGTAGCTTAGGGTTAGGGTTAGGGTTAGGGTTAGGGTTAGGGTTAGGGTACGGCTTAGGGTACGGGTTCGGGTACGGGTTCGTGTACGGCGTAGGGTATGGTTTAGGGTTAGGGTTAGGGTTAGTTTGAAGGTTAGGGCTCGGTTTAGGGTACGGGTTAGGATTAGGGTTCGTGTTAGGGTTAGGGTAGGGGTTAGGGTTAGGGTACGCGTTAGGGTTAGGGTAGTTATTAAACCTATCCCACTCTCTAGATACCCCTTAGCACGTCAAGGAATATTATTTGGGGGTCCAGCCATGGAGAAGAGTTTAGACAATAGGAGAAGATAAGGAACACACCCATTATCCTGAAATCACATTAGGATTCTCTTTTTAACCTGTTCCTTAATACACTAGTGCTTAGGAAATCTATTGTAGGCAGAAGCAGTCAAGGGTAGCTTAGGGTTAGGGTTAGGATTAGGGTTAGGGTTAGGGTACGGCTTAGGGTACGGGTTCGGGTACGGGTTCGTGTACGGCGTAGGGTATGGTTTAGGGTTAGGGTTAGGGTTAGTTTGAGGGTTAGGGCTCGGTTTAGGGTACGGGTTAGGATTAGGGTACGTGTTAGGTTTAGGGTAGGTGTTAGGGTTAGGGTACGCGTTAGGGTTAGGGTAGTTATTAAACCTATCCCACTCTCTAAATACCCCTTAGCACGTCAAGGAATATTATTTGGGGGTCCAGCCATGGAGAAGAGTTTAGACACTAGGAGAAGATAAGGAACACACCCATTATAAAGAAATCACATTAGGATTCTCTTTTTAACCTGTTCCTTAAAACACTAGTGCTTAGGAAATCTATTGGAGGCAGAAGCAGTCAAGGGTAGCTTAGGGTTAGGGTTAGGGTTAGTGTTAGTGTACGGGTTTGGGTCCGGGTTCGGGTACGGTGTAGGGTATGGGTTAGGGTTAGGGTTAGGGTTAGTTTGAGGGTTAGGGCTCGGTTTAGGGTACGGGTTAGGATTAGGGTACGTGTTAGGGTTAGGGTAGGGGTTAGGGTTAGGGTACGCGTTAGGGTTAGGGTAGTTATTAAACCTATCCAACTCTCTAGATACCCCTTAGCACGTCAAAGTATATTATTTGGGTGTCCAGCCATGGAGAAGAGTTTAGACACTAGGAGAAGATAAGGAACACACCCATTATCAAGAAATCTCATTAGGATTCTCTTTTTAACCTGTTCCTTAAAACACTAGTGCTTAGGAAATCTATTGGAGGCAGAAGCAGTCAAGGGTAGCTTAGGGTTAGGGTTAGGGTTATTGTTACGGGTTTTATGGGTTTTTAAAAGTAATTTATTTTTATAATGGGGTTTAGCTGCTTTTCACGGCTGTGTTTATGCGGCTTTACACCCACTTGACTCACTTCCAGTGAAATATCAATACATAGGTTTTAAGATTCTTACTAGTCAGATATATTCTTGTGCGGTGAATAGGGGGTGTTGAATCCAGTTCACTGAGCAAGGAGTAGGTCTTGTCTACTACATATTGGGTGTATGGAACGGTATCTGAGATAATTTGAAACACTTGATTTATGCATCACCCCAAATCACATTTCCCGTTAAGCAGCCATAGTGTGTTTTCAAAATGTGTGACTCTGTTCTGTTTTGTAATTCAGTTCAAGGGTAACGGTTTTTACATTCCCTCTATAAGTGATATCTTATGATAAGTGTCTTTTTCTGTGTGACTTATTTCTGTTAGAATCGTCGTACCTAAATCCAATCATCATGCTGCTACTAGCCTTAGGACATTGTTTTCATGGCTGAGTGATATTCCATTGTACATAAGGACCTCAACCTCTTTATCCATTTTTCTCTTTCCTGGGATACTTAAGGTGGAATGAAGTGGAGGTCCTTGTCAACAGAGCAGCCCTAAACTTTTGGGTGCCTGTGTCTTGCTGATTTTTAGTTTTCCCAATTTGTACACCCATGAGTGGAAGTGCCCTATGCTCTCTAAGCTGTGTGTTTTAGATGTTTCAGGACACACCGTACACTACTCCAGAGTGGCTGTTGGCAATTTACATCCCGCCCATCAGCGTAGCAAGGCTGCCATTTCTCCATGGCCTGTCCTGCATTTCTGGTTTTGACACTTTTTGCAGCATGGCCCTTTTGACAGATGGGAAGCGAGACTTCTTTGTAGCGCTGATTTGCCTTTCCAGGTTGCTTGGTTGGCCAAAAAGGGCGTATGCGTTTTTTCCTGAATATATTCAGGAAAAAACGCATACGCCCTTTTTGGCCAAGGGCATCATTGTCGACGTTTTGCCGCTTTTCATGTGCTTTGAAGGCGATTCGAATCTACCTCCTGAAACCTGTTTCCTGCAATTCTGCCTTGCTTTCAAATCCTCTTCGTTGCCTTCCCTCAATATATTTGTGGACGAGAGTTATCATTTATAACTCTGTGGGTTTGTGAATTGCAGTGTCCCTGAGCTCCATTTTTCAACTCGCTTTTTTGGGAGCTGGCCGCAAAAACGCGGGATTGCCTCAGGCCCTATTTTGGTTCCCCTCGGCATGCTGAGCCTGTAGTTAATTCTTCTTCCTGATGGGAAAATAGAGTGACCTGTGCCTGTCCCAACACCTATATCTAGTCTCTCATTGGTTGCCCCTCTTCCCGTTCATCCTCAGGACAAATTGCAACCTGTAGGGAACAGGAGCTTAAAGGTGCTGATTCTCCAAGTAGGGAGATTGCTAGTAAAGTAGCTGGAATGGCGAACCCAAGCACAAGGAGATGAGAAATGAGGTGCGTTTTAGAAACCTTTCAAAATCACACGGTGTACCATCTTCTGGGTTTCTCATGCATGTTTTCGATGTAGGAAGATGCCCTTGAACCTGGAGATTTGGGACCCATGGGATGGGTACCACGCAGTATTACTTTAAAGGGTCTGCGTTTGCTCACCCAACCTCACCCAACCTCTCAGCCCCAAGAGTGTCCACCCTTATGTCTCATCCAGCTGTGGGTCTAGATATGGTCAATCCAGGTTGCATCACAGCCCCTGAAGGAATTGTGTAAGAATTTCTCTCTCTTTCACTGTCTTTGTTTTACGGGTTTTTAAAAGTAATTTATTTTTATAATGGGGTTTAGCTGCTTTTCACGGCTGTGTTTATGCGGCCTTACACCCACTTGACTCACTTCCAGACAGATATCAATACATAGGTTTTAAGATTCTTACTAGTCACATATATTCTTGTGCGGTGAATAGGGGGTGTTGAGTCCAGTTCACTGAGCAAGGAGTAGGTCTTGTCTATTACATATTGGGTGTATGGAACGGTATCTGGGCGAATTTGAAACCCTTGTTTTATGCATCACCCCACCTCACCTTTCCCATTAAGCAGCCATAGTGTGTTTTCTAAAAGTGTGACTCTGTTCTGTTTTGTAATTCAGTTCAAGTGTAGCGGTTTTTACATTCCCTCTATAAGTGATAGCTTATGATAAGTGTCTTTTTCTGTGTGACTTATTTCACTTAGAATCGTCGTACCTAAATCCACTCATCTTGCTTCTACTAGCCTTATGACTTTGATTTCATGTCTGAGTGATATTCCATTGTACATAAGGACCACAACTTCTTTATGCATTTTTCCCTTTCCTGGGATATTTAAGGTGTGATGAATTGGAGGTTCTTGTCAACAGAGCAGCCCTAAACTTTGGGGTGCCTGTGTCTTGCTGATTTTTAGTTTTCCCAATTTATACGCCCATGAGTGGACGTGCCCTATGCTCCCTAAGCTGTGTTTTTTCGATGTTTCACGACACACCGTACACTTCTCCAGAGTGTCTGTTGGCAATTTACATCCCGCCCATCAGCGTAGCAAGGCTGCCATTTCTCCATGGCCTGTCCTGCATTTCTGGTTTTGACACTTTTTGCAGCATGGCCCTTTTGACCGATGGGAAGCGAGACTTCTTTGTAGCGCTGATTAGCCTTTCCAGGTTGCTTGGTTGGCCAAAAAGGGCGTATGCGTTTTTTCCTGAATATAATCAGGAAAAAATGCATACGCACTTTTTGGCCAAGGGCATCATTGTCGACGTTTTGCCGCTTTTCATGTGCTTTAAGGGCGATTCGAATCTACCTCCTGAAACCTGTTTCCTGCAATTCTGCCTTGCTTTCAAATCCTCTTCGTTGCCTTCCCTCAATATATTTGTGGACGAGAGTTATCATTTATAACTCAGCGGGTTTGTGAATTGCAGTGCCCCTGAGCTCCATTTTTCAACTGTCTTTTTTGGGAGCTGGCCGCAAAAGCACTGGATTGCCTCAGGCACTATTCTGGTTCCCGGCGGCAGGATTAGCCTGTGGTTAATTCTTCTTCCTGATGGGAAAATACAGTGACCTGTGCCTGTCCCAACACCTAGATCTAGTCTCTCATTGGTTGCCACTCTTCCCGTTCATCCTCAGGACAAATTGCAACCTGTAGGGAACAGGAGCTTAAAGGTGCTGATTCTCCAATTAGGGAGATTGCTAGTAAAGTAGCTGGAAAGGCGAACCCGAGCACAAGGAGATGAGACATGAGGTGCGATTTAGAAACCTTTCAAAATCACACGGTGTACCATCTTCTGGGTTTCTCATGCATGTTTTCGATGTAGGAAGATGCCCTTGAACCTGGAGATTTGGGACCCATGGGATGGGTACCACGCAGTATTACTTTAAAGGGTCTGCGTTTGCTCACCCAACCTCACCCAACCTCTCAGCCCCAAGAGTGTCCACCCTTATGTCTCATCCAGCTGTGGGTCTAGACATGGTCAATCCAGGTTGCAACACAGCCCCTGAACGAATTTTATAAGAATTTCTCTCTCTTTCACTGTCTTTGTTTTACGGGTTTTTAAAAGTAATTTATTTTTATAATGGGGTTTAGCTGCTTTTCACGGCTGTGTTTATGTGGCTTTACACCCACTTGACTCACTTCCAGACAGATATCAATACATAGGTTTTAAGATTCTTACTACTCAGATATATTCTTATGCGGTGAATAGGGGGTGTTGAGTCCAGTTCACTGAGCAAGGAGTAGGTCTTGTCTATTACATATTGGGTGTATGGAACGGTATCTGAGCGAATTTGAAACCCTTGTTTTATGCATCACCCCACCTCACCTTTCCCGTTAAGCAGACATAGTGTGTTTTCTAAACGTGTGATTCTGTTCTCTTTTGTAATTCAGTTCAAGTGTAGGGGTTTTTTCCATTCCCTCTATAAATGATAGCTTATGATAAGTGTCTTTTTCTGTGTGACTTATTTCACTTAGAATCGTCGTACCTAAATCCACTCATCTTGCTTCTACTAGCCTTATGACATTGATTTCATGTCTGAGTGATATTCCATTGTACATAAGGACCACAACTTCTTTATCCATTTTTCTCTTTCCTGGGATATTTAAGGTGTCATGAAGTGGAGGTTCTTGTCAACAGAGCAGCCCTAAACTTTGGGGTGCCTGTGTCTTGCTGATTTTTAGTTTTCCCAATTTATACGCCCATGAGTGGACGTGCCCTATGCTCCCTAAGCTGTGTTTTTTCGATGTTTCAGGACACACCGCACACTTCTCCAGAGTGGCTGTTGGCAATTTACATCCCGCCCATCAGCGTAGCAAGGCTGCCATTTCTCCATGGCCTGTCCTGCATTTCTGGTTTTGACACTTTTTGCAGCATGGCCCTTTTGACCGATGGGAAGCGAGACTTCTTTGTAGCGCTGATTTGCCTTTCCAGGTTGCTTGGTTGGCCAAAAAGGGCGTATGCGTTTTTTCCTGAATACATTCAGGAAAAAACGCATACGCCCTTTTTGGCCAAGGGCATCACTGTCGACGTTTTGCCGCTTTTCATGTGCTTTAAAGGCGATTCGAATCTACCTCCTGAAACCTGTTTCCTGCAATTCTGCCTTGCTTTCAAATCCTCTTCGTTGCCTTCCCTCAATATATCTGTGGATGAGAGTTATCATTTATAACTCTGCGGGTTTGTGAATTGCAGTGTCCCTGAGCTCCATTTTTCAACTCGCTTTTTTGGGAGCTGGCCGCAAAAGCGCGGGATTGCCTCAGGCCCTACTCTGCTTCTGGGCGGCAGGCTGAGCCTGTGGTTAAATCTTCTTCCTGATGGGAAAAAAGTGTGACCTGTGCCTGTCCCAACACCTAGAGCTAGTCTCTCGTTGGTTGCCCCTCTTCCCGTTCAACCTCAGGATAAATTGCAGTCTGTACAGAACTGGAGGTTAAAGGTGCTGATTCTCCAACGAGGGAGATTGCTAATAAAGCGGCTGGAATGGCGAACACGAGCACAAGGAGATGAGAAGTGAGGTGCGTTTCAGGAACCTTTCCCGATGAGATGGTGTACCATCTTCTGGGTTTCTCACGCATGTTTTCGATGTAGGAAGATGCCCTTGAACCTGGAGATTTGGGATCCATGGGATGGGTACGATGCAGTATTACTTTAAAGGGACTGCGTTTGCCCACCCAACCTCACCAAACCTCTCAGCCCCAAGAGTGTCCACCCTTATGTCTCATCTAGCTGTGGGTCTAGATATGGTCAGTCCACGTTGCATCACAGCCCCTGAACGAATTATGTAAGAATTTCTCTGTCTTTCACTCTCTTTGTTTCATGGGTTTATAAAAGTAATTTATTTTTAAAATGGGGTTTAGCTGCTTTTCACTGCTGTGTTTATGCTGCTTTACCCCCACTTGACACACTTCCAGTGAAATATCAATACATAGGTTTTAAGATTCTTACTAGTCAGATATATTCTTGTGCGGTGAATAGGGGGTGTTGAATCCAGTTCACTGAGCAAGGAGTAGGTCTTGTCTACTACATATTGGGTGTATGGAACGGTATCTGAGATAATTTGAAACACTTGATTTATGCATCACCCCAAATCACATTTCCCGTTAAGCAGCCATAGTGTGTTTTCAAAATGTGTGACTCTGTTCTGTTTTGTAATTCAGTTCAAGGGTAACGGTTTTTACATTCCCTCTATAAGTGATATCTTATGATAAGTGTCTTTTTCTGTGTGACTTATTTCTGTTAGAATCGTCGTACCTAAATCCAATCATCATGCTGCTACTAGCCTTAGGACATTGTTTTCATGGCTGAGTGATATTCCATTGTACATAAGGACCTCAACTTCTTTATCCATTTTTCTCTTTCCTGGGATACTTAAGGTGGAATGAAGTGGAGGTCCTTGTCAACAGAGCAGCCCTAAACTTTTGGGTGCCTGTGTCTTGCTGATTTTTAGTTTTCCCAATTTGTACACCCATGAGTGGAAGTGCCCTATGCTCTCTAAGCTGTGTGTTTTAGATGTTTCAGGACACACCGTACACTACTCCAGAGTGGCTGTTGGCAATTTACATCCCGCCCATCAGCGTAGCAAGGCTGCCATTTCTCCATGGCCTGTCCTGCATTTCTGGTTTTGACACTTTTTGCAGCATGGCCCTTTTGACAGATGGGAAGCGAGACTTCTTTGTAGCGCTGATTTGCCTTTCCAGGTTGCTTGGTTGGCCAAAAAGGGCGTATGCGTTTTTTCCTGAATATATTCAGGAAAAAACGCATACGCCCTTTTTGGCCAAGGGCATCATTGTCGACGTTTTGCCGCTTTTCATGTGCTTTGAAGGCGATTCGAATCTACCTCCTGAAACCTGTTTCCTGCAATTCTGCCTTGCTTTCAAATCCTCTTCGTTGCCTTCCCTCAATATATTTGTGGACGAGAGTTATCATTTATAACTCTGTGGGTTTGTGAATTGCAGTGTCCCTGAGCTCCATTTTTCAACTCGCTTTTTTGGGAGCTGGCCGCAAAAACGCGGGATTGCCTCAGGCCCTATTTTGGTTCCCCTCGGCATGCTGAGCCTGTAGTTAATTCTTCTTCCTGATGGGAAAATAGAGTGACCTGTGCCTGTCCCAATACCTATATCTAGTCTCTCATTGGTTGCCCCTCTTCCCGTTCATCCTCAGGACAAATTGCAACCTGTAGGGAACAGGAGCTTAAAGGTGCTGATTCTCCAAGTAGGGAGATTGCTAGTAAAGTAGCTGGAATGGCGAACCCAAGCACAAGGAGATGAGAAATGAGGTGCGTTTTAGAAACCTTTCAAAATCACACGGTGTACCATCTTCTGGGTTTCTCATGCATGTTTTCGATGTAGGAAGATGCCCTTGAACCTGGAGATTTGGGACCCATGGGATGGGTACCACGCAGTATTACTTTAAAGGGTCTGCGTTTGCTCACCCAACCTCACCCAACCTCTCAGCCCCAAGAGTGTCCACCCTTATGTCTCATCCAGCTGTGGGTCTAGATATGGTCAATCCAGGTTGCATCACAGCCCCTGAAGGAATTGTGTAAGAATTTCTCTCTCTTTCACTGTCTTTGTTTTACGGGTTTTTAAAAGTAATTTATTTTTATAATGGGGTTTAGCTGCTTTTCACGGCTGTGTTTATGCGGCCTTACACCCACTTGACTCACTTCCAGACAGATATCAATACATAGGTTTTAAGATTCTTACTAGTCACATATATTCTTGTGCGGTGAATAGGGGGTGTTGAGTCCAGTTCACTGAGCAAGGAGTAGGTCTTGTCTATTACATATTGTGTGTATGGAACGGTATCTGGGCGAATTTGAAACCCTTGTTTTATGCATCACCCCACCTCACCTTTCCCGTTAAGCAGCCATAGTGTGTTTTCTAAACGTGTGACTCTGTTCTGTTTTGTAATTCAGTTCAAGTGTAGCGGTTTTTACATTCCCTCTATAAGTGATAGCTTATGATAAGTGTCTTTTTCTGTGTGACTTATTTCACTTAGAATCGTCGTACCTAAATCCACTCATCTTGCTTCTACTAGCCTTATGACTTTGATTTCATGTCTGAGTGATATTCCATTGTACATAAGGACCACAACTTCTTTATGCATTTTTCCCTTTCCTGGGATATTTAAGGTGTGATGAATTGGAGGTTCTTGTCAACAGAGCAGCCCTAAACTTTGGGGTGCCTGTGTCTTGCTGATTTTTAGTTTTCCCAATTTATACGCCCATGAGTGGACGTGCCCTATGCTCCCTAAGCTGTGTTTTTTCGATGTTTCACGACACACCGTACACTTCTCCAGAGTGTCTGTTGGCAATTTACATCCCGCCCATCAGCGTAGCAAGGCTGCCATTTCTCCATGGCCTGTCCTGCATTTCTGGTTTTGACACTTTTTGCAGCATGGCCCTTTTGACCGATGGGAAGCGAGACTTCTTTGTAGCGCTGATTAGCCTTTCCAGGTTGCTTGGTTGGCCAAAAAGGGCGTATGCGTTTTTTCCTGAATATAATCAGGAAAAAATGCATACGCACTTTTTGGCCAAGGGCATCATTGTCGACGTTTTGCCGCTTTTCATGTGCTTTAAGGGCGATTCGAATCTACCTCCTGAAACCTGTTTCCTGCAATTCTGCCTTGCTTTCAAATCCTCTTCGTTGCCTTCCCTCAATATATTTGTGGACGAGAGTTATCATTTATAACTCAGCGGGTTTGTGAATTGCAGTGCCCCTGAGCTCCATTTTTCAACTGTCTTTTTTGGGAGCTGGCCGCAAAAGCACTGGATTGCCTCAGGCACTATTCTGGTTCCCGGCGGCAGGATTAGCCTGTGGTTAATTCTTCTTCCTGATGGGAAAATACAGTGACCTGTGCCTGTCCCAACACCTAGATCTAGTCTCTCATTGGTTGCCACTCTTCCCGTTCATCCTCAGGACAAATTGCAACCTGTAGGGAACAGGAGCTTAAAGGTGCTGATTCTCCAATTAGGGAGATTGCTAGTAAAGTAGCTGGAAAGGCGAACCCGAGCACAAGGAGATGAGACATGAGGTGCGATTTAGAAACCTTTCAAAATCACACGGTGTACCATCTTCTGGGTTTCTATCATGTTTTCGATGTAGGAAGATGCCCTTGAACCTGGAGATTTGGGACCCATGGGATGGGTACCACGCAGTATTACTTTAAAGGGTCTGCGTTTGCTCACCCAACCTCACCCAACCTCTCAGCCCCAAGAGTGTCCACCCTTATGTCTCATCCAGCTGTGGGTCTAGACATGGTCAATCCAGGTTGCAACACAGCCCCTGAACGAATTTTATAAGAATTTCTCTCTCTTTCACTGTCTTTGTTTTACGGGTTTTTAAAAGTAATTTATTTTTATAATGGGGTTTAGCTGCTTTTCACGGCTGTATTTATGTGGCTTTACACCCACTTGACTCACTTCCAGACAGATATCAATACATAGGTTTTAAGATTCTTACTACTCAGATATATTCTTATGCGGTGAATAGGGGGTGTTGAGTCCAGTTCACTGAGCAAGGAGTAGGTCTTGTCTATTACATATTGGGTGTATGGAACGGTATCTGAGCGAATTTGAAACCCTTGTTTTATGCATCACCCCACCTCACCTTTCCCGTTAAGCAGACATAGTGTGTTTTCTAAACGTGTGACTCTGTTCTCTTTTGTAATTCAGTTCAAGTGTAGCGGTTTTTTCCATTCCCTCTATAAATGATAGCTTATGATAAGTGTCTTTTTCTGTGTGACTTATTTCACTTAGAATCGTCGTACCTAAATCCACTCATCTTGCTTCTACTAGCCTTATGACATTGATTTCATGTCTGAGTGATATTCCATTGTACATAAGGACCACAACTTCTTTATCCATTTTTCTCTTTCCTGGGATATTTAAGGTGTCATGAAGTGGAGGTTCTTGTCAACAGAGCAGCCCTAAACTTTGGGGTGCCTGTGTCTTGCTGATTTTTAGTTTTCCCAATTTATACGCCCATGAGTGGACGTGCCCTATGCTCCCTAAGCTGTGTTTTTTCGATGTTTCAGGACACACCGCACACTTCTCCAGAGTGGCTGTTGGCAATTTACATCCCGCCCATCAGCGTAGCAAGGCTGCCATTTCTCCATGGCCTGTCCTGCATTTCTGGTTTTGACACTTTTTGCAGCATGGCCCTTTTGACCGATGGGAAGCGAGACTTCTTTGTAGCGCTGATTTGCCTTTCCAGGTTGCTTGGTTGGCCAAAAAGGGCGTATGCGTTTTTTCCTGAATGTATTCAGGAAAAAAACGCATACGCCCTTTTTGGCCAAGGGCATCACTGTCGACGTTTTGCCGCTTTTCATGTGCTTTAAAGGCGATTCGAATCTACCTCCTGAAACCTGTTTCCTGCAATTCTGCCTTGCTTTCAAATCCTCTTCGTTGCCTTCCCTCAATATATCTGTGGATGAGAGTTATCATTTATAACTCTGCGGGTTTGTGAATTGCAGTGTCCCTGAGCTCCATTTTTCAACTCGCTTTTTTGGGAGCTGGCCGCAAAAGCGCGGGATTGCCTCAGGCCCTACTCTGCTTCTGGGCGGCAGGCTGAGCCTGTGGTTAAATCTTCTTCCTGATGGGAAAAAAGTGTGACCTGTGCCTGTCCCAACACCTAGAGCTAGTCTCTCGTTGGTTGCCCCTCTTCCCGTTCAACCTCAGGATAAATTGCAGTCTGTACAGAACTGGAGGTTAAAGGTGCTGATTCTCCAACGAGGGAGATTGCTAATAAAGCGGCTGGAATGGCGAACACGAGCACAAGGAGATGAGAAGTGAGGTGCGTTTCAGGAACCTTTCCCGATGAGACGGTGTACCATCTTCTGGGTTTCTCACGCATGTTTTCGATGTAGGAAGATGCCCTTGAACCTGGAGATTTGGGATCCATGGGATGGGTACGATGCAGTATTACTTTAAAGGGACTGCGTTTGCCCACCCAACCTCACCAAACCTCTCAGCCCCAAGAGTGTCCACCCTTATGTCTCATCTAGCTGTGGGTCTAGATATGGTCAGTCCACGTTGCATCACAGCCCCTGAACGAATTATGTAAGAATTTCTCTGTCTTTCACTCTCTTTGTTTCATGGGTTTATAAAAGTAATTTATTTTTAAAATGGGGTTTAGCTGCTTTTCACTGCTGCGTTTATGCTGCTTTACCCCCACTTGACACACTTCCAGTGAAATATCAATACATAGGTTTTAAGATTCTTACTAGTCAGATATATTCTTGTGCGGTGAATAGGGGGTGTTGAATCCAGTTCACTGAGCAAGGAGTAGGTCTTGTCTACTACATATTGGGTGTATGGAACGGTATCTGAGATAATTTGAAACACTTGATTTATGCATCACCCCAAATCACATTTCCTGTTAAACAGCCATAGTGTGTTTTCAAAATGTGTGACTCTGTTCTGTTTTGTAATTCAGTTCAAGGGTAACGGTTTTTACATTCCCTCTATAAGTGATATCTTATGATAAGTGTCTTTTTCTGTGTGACTTATTTCTGTTAGAATCGTCGTACCTAAATCCAATCATCATGCTGCTACTAGCCTTAGGACATTGTTTTCATGGCTGAGTGATATTCCATTGTACATAAGGACCTCAACTTCTTTATCCATTTTTCTCTTTCCTGGGATACTTAAGGTGGAATGAAGTGGAGGTCCTTGTCAACAGAGCAGCCCTAAACTTTTGGGTGCCTGTGTCTTGCTGATTTTTAGTTTTCCCAATTTGTACACCCATGAGTGGAAGTGCCCTATGCTCTCTAAGCTGTGTGTTTTAGATGTTTCAGGACACACCGTACACTACTCCAGAGTGGCTGTTGGCAATTTACATCCCGCCCATCAGCGTAGCAAGGCTGCCATTTCTCCATGGCCTGTCCTGCATTTCTGGTTTTGACACTTTTTGCAGCATGGCCCTTTTGACAGATGGGAAGCGAGACTTCTTTGTAGCGCTGATTTGCCTTTCCAGGTTGCTTGGTTGGCCAAAAAGGGCGTATGCGTTTTTTCCTGAATATATTCAGGAAAAAACGCATACGCCCTTTTTGGCCAAGGGCATCATTGTCGACGTTTTGCCGCTTTTCATGTGCTTTGAAGGCGATTCGAATCTACCTCCTGAAACCTGTTTCCTGCAATTCTGCCTTGCTTTCAAATCCTCTTCGTTGCCTTCCCTCAATATATTTGTGGACGAGAGTTATCATTTATAACTCTGTGGGTTTGTGAATTGCAGTGTCCCTGAGCTCCATTTTTCAACTCGCTTTTTTGGGAGCTGGCCGCAAAAACGCGGGATTGCCTCAGGCCCTATTTTGGTTCCCCTCGGCATGCTGAGCCTGTAGTTAATTCTTCTTCCTGATGGGAAAATAGAGTGACCTGTGCCTGTCCCAACACCTATATCTAGTCTCTCATTGGTTGCCCCTCTTCCCGTTCATCCTCAGGACAAATTGCAACCTGTAGGGAACAGTAGCTTAAAGGTGCTGATTCTCCAAGTAGGGAGATTGCTAGTAAAGTAGCTGGAATGGCGAACCCAAGCACAAGGAGATGAGAAATGAGGTGCGTTTTAGAAACCTTTCAAAATCACACGGTGTACCATCTTCTGGGTTTCTCATGCATGTTTTCGATGTAGGAAGATGCCCTTGAACCTGGAGATTTGGGACCCATGGGATGGGTACCACGCAGTATTACTTTAAAGGGTCTGCGTTTGCTCACCCAACCTCACCCAACCTCTCAGCCCCAAGAGTGTCCACCCTTATGTCTCATCCAGCTGTGGGTCTAGATATGGTCAATCCAGGTTGCATCACAGCCCCTGAAGGAATTGTGTAAGAATTTCTCTCTCTTTCACTGTCTTTGTTTTACGGGTTTTTAAAAGTAATTTATTTTTATAATGGGGTTTAGCTGCTTTTCACGGCTGTGTTTATGCGGCCTTACACCCACTTGACTCACTTCCAGACAGATATCAATACATAGGTTTTAAGATTCTTACTAGTCACATATATTCTTGTGCGGTGAATAGGGGGTGTTGAGTCCAGTTCACTGAGCAAGGAGTAGGTCTTGTCTATTACATATTGGGTGTATGGAACGGTATCTGGGCGAATTTGAAACCCTTGTTTTATGCATCACCCCACCTCACCTTTCCCGTTAAGCAGCCATAGTGTGTTTTCTAAACGTGTGACTCTGTTCTGTTTTGTAATTCAGGTCAAGTGTAGCGGTTTTTACATTCCCTCTATAAGTGATAGCTTATGATAAGTGTCTTTTTCTGTGTGACTTATTTCACTTAGAATCGTCGTACCTAAATCCACTCATCTTGCTTCTACTAGCCTTATGACTTTGATTTCATGTCTGAGTGATATTCCATTGTACATAAGGACCACAACTTCTTTATGCATTTTTCCCTTTCCTGGGATATTTAAGGTGTGATGAATTGGAGGTTCTTGTCAACAGAGCAGCCCTAAACTTTGGGGTGCCTGTGTCTTGCTGATTTTTAGTTTTCCCAATTTATACGCCCATGAGTGGACGTGCCCTATGCTCCCTAAGCTGTGTTTTTTCGATGTTTCACGACACACCGTACACTTCTCCAGAGTGTCTGTTGGCAATTTACATCCCGCCCATCAGCGTAGCAAGGCTGCCATTTCTCCATGGCCTGTCCTGCATTTCTGGTTTTGACACTTTTTGCAGCATGGCCCTTTTGACCGATGGGAAGCGAGACTTCTTTGTAGCGCTGATTAGCCTTTCCAGGTTGCTTGGTTGGCCAAAAAGGGCGTATGCGTTTTTTCCTGAATATAATCAGGAAAAAATGCATACGCACTTTTTGGCCAAGGGCATCATTGTCGACGTTTTGCCGCTTTTCATGTGCTTTAAGGGCGATTCGAATCTACCTCCTGAAACCTGTTTCCTGCAATTCTGCCTTGCTTTCAAATCCTCTTCGTTGCCTTCCCTCAATATATTTGTGGACGAGAGTTATCATTTATAACTCAGCGGGTTTGTGAATTGCAGTGCCCCTGAGCTCCATTTTTCAACTGTCTTTTTTGGGAGCTGGCCGCAAAAGCACTGGATTGCCTCAGGCACTATTCTGGTTCCCGGCGGCAGGATTAGCCTGTGGTTAATTCTTCTTCCTGATGGGAAAATACAGTGACCTGTGCCTGTCCCAACACCTAGATCTAGTCTCTCATTGGTTGCCACTCTTCCCGTTCATCCTCAGGACAAATTGCAACCTGTAGGGAACAGGAGCTTAAAGGTGCTGATTCTCCAATTAGGGAGATTGCTAGTAAAGTAGCTGGAAAGGCGAACCCGAGCACAAGGAGATGAGACATGAGGTGCGATTTAGAAACCTTTCAAAATCACACGGTGTACCATCTTCTGGGTTTCCATGCATGTTTTCGATGTAGGAAGATGCCCTTGAACCTGGAGATTTGGGACCCATGGGATGGGTACCACGCAGTATTACTTTAAAGGGTCTGCGTTTGCTCACCCAACCTCACCCAACCTCTCAGCCCCAAGAGTGTCCACCCTTATGTCTCATCCAGCTGTGGGTCTAGACATGGTCAATCCAGGTTGCAACACAGCCCCTGAACGAATTTTATAAGAATTTCTCTCTCTTTCACTGTCTTTGTTTTACGGGTTTTTAAAAGTAATTTATTTTTATAATGGGGTTTAGCTGCTTTTCACGGCTGTGTTTATGTGGCTTTACACCCACTTGACTCACTTCCAGACAGATATCAATACATAGGTTTTAAGATTCTTACTACTCAGATATATTCTTATGCGGTGAATAGGGGGTGTTGAGTCCAGTTCACTGAGCAAGGAGTAGGTCTTGTCTATTACATATTGGGTGTATGGAACGGTATCTGAGCGAATTTGAAACCCTTGTTTTATGCATCACCCCACCTCACCTTTCCCGTTAAGCAGACATAGTGTGTTTTCTAAACGTGTGACTCTGTTCTCTTTTGTAATTCAGTTCAAGTGTAGCGGTTTTTTCCATTCCCTCTATAAATGATAGCTTATGATAAGTGTCTTTTTCTGTGTGACTTATTTCACTTAGAATCGTCGTACCTAAATCCACTCATCTTGCTTCTACTAGCCTTATGACATTGATTTCATGTCTGAGTGATATTCCATTGTACATAAGGACCACAACTTCTTTATCCATTTTTCTCTTTCCTGGGATATTTAAGGTGTCATGAAGTGGAGGTTCTTGTCAACAGAGCAGCCCTAAACTTTGGGGTGCCTGTGTCTTGCTGATTTTTAGTTTTCCCAATTTATACGCCCATGAGTGGACGTGCCCTATGCTCCCTAAGCTTTGTTTTTTCGATGTTTCAGGACACACCGCACACTTCTCCAGAGTGGCTGTTGGCAATTTACATCCCGCCCATCAGCGTAGCAAGGCTGCCATTTCTCCATGGCCTGTCCTGCATTTCTGGTTTTGACACTTTTTGCAGCATGGCCCTTTTGACCGATGGGAAGCGAGACTTCTTTGTAGCGCTGATTTGCCTTTCCAGGTTGCTTGGTTGGCCAAAAAGGGCGTATGCGTTTTTTCCTGAATACATTCAGGAAAAAACGCATACGCCCTTTTTGGCCAAGGGCATCACTGTCGACGTTTTGCCGCTTTTCATGTGCTTTAAAGGCGATTCGAATCTACCTCCTGAAACCTGTTTCCTGCAATTCTGCCTTGCTTTCAAATCCTCTTCGTTGCCTTCCCTCAATATATCTGTGGATGAGAGTTATCATTTATAACTCTGCGGGTTTGTGAATTGCAGTGTCCCTGAGCTCCATTTTTCAACTCGCTTTTTTGGGAGCTGGCCGCAAAAGCGCGGGATTGCCTCAGGCCCTATTCTGCTTCTGGGCGGCAGGCTGAGCCTGTGGTTAAATCTTCTTCCTGATGGGAAAAAAGTGTGACCTGTGCCTGTCCCAACACCTAGAGCTAGTCTCTCGTTGGTTGCCCCTCTTCCCGTTCAACCTCAGGATAAATTGCAGTCTGTACAGAACTGGAGGTTAAAGGTGCTGATTCTCCAACGAGGGAGATTGCTAATAAAGCGGCTGGAATGGCGAACACGAGCACAAGGAGATGAGAAGTGAGGTGCGTTTCAGGAACCTTTCCCGATGAGACGGTGTACCATCTTCTGGGTTTCTCACGCATGTTTTCGATGTAGGAAGATGCCCTTGAACCTGGAGATTTGGGATCCATGGGATGGGTACGATGCAGTATTACTTTAAAGGGACTGCGTTTGCCCACCCAACCTCACCAAACCTCTCAGCCCCAAGAGTGTCCACCCTTATGTCTCATCTAGCTGTGGGTCTAGATATGGTCAGTCCACGTTGCATCACAGCCCCTGAACGAATTATGTAAGAATTTCTCTGTCTTTCACTCTCTTTGTTTCATGGGTTTATAAAAGTAATTTATTTTTAAAATGGGGTTTAGCTGCTTTTCACTGCTGTGTTTATGCTGCTTTACCCCCACTTGACACACTTCCAGTGAAATATCAATACATAGGTTTTAAGATTCTTACTAGTCAGATATATTCTTGTGCGGTGAATAGGGGGTGTTGAATCCAGTTCACTGAGCAAGGAGTAGGTCTTGTCTACTACATATTGGGTGTATGGAACGGTATCTGAGATAATTTGAAACACTTGATTTATGCATCACCCCAAATCACATTTCCCGTTAAGCAGCCATAGTGTGTTTTCAAAATGTGTGACTCTGTTCTGTTTTGTAATTCAGTTCAAGGGTAACGGTTTTTACATTCCCTCTATAAGTGATATCTTATGATAAGTGTCTTTTTCTGTGTGACTTATTTCTGTTAGAATCGTCGTACCTAAATCCAATCATCATGCTGCTACTAGCCTTAGGACATTGTTTTCATGGCTGAGTGATATTCCATTGTACATAAGGACCTCAACTTCTTTATCCATTTTTCTCTTTCCTGGGATACTTAAGGTGGAATGAAGTGGAGGTCCTTGTCAACAGAGCAGCCCTAAACTTTTGGGTGCCTGTGTCTTGCTGATTTTTAGTTTTCCCAATTTGTACACCCATGAGTGGAAGTGCCCTATGCTCTCTAAGCTGTGTGTTTTAGATGTTTCAGGACACACCGTACACTACTCCAGAGTGGCTGTTGGCAATTTACATCCCGCCCATCAGCGTAGCAAGGCTGCCATTTCTCCATGGCCTGTCCTGCATTTCTGGTTTTGACACTTTTTGCAGCATGGCCCTTTTGACAGATGGGAAGCGAGACTTCTTTGTAGCGCTGATTTGCCTTTCCAGGTTGCTTGGTTGGCCAAAAAGGGCGTATGCGTTTTTTCCTGAATATATTCAGGAAAAAACGCATACGCCCTTTTTGGCCAAGGGCATCATTGTCGACGTTTTGCCGCTTTTCATGTGCTTTGAAGGCGATTCGAATCTACCTCCTGAAACCTGTTTCCTGCAATTCTGCCTTGCTTTCAAATCCTCTTCGTTGCCTTCCCTCAATATATTTGTGGACGAGAGTTATCATTTATAACTCTGTGGGTTTGTGAATTGCAGTGTCCCTGAGCTCCATTTTTCAACTCGCTTTTTTGGGAGCTGGCCGCAAAAACGCGGGATTGCCTCAGGCCCTATTTTGGTTCCCCTCGGCATGCTGAGCCTGTAGTTAATTCTTCTTCCTGATGGGAAAATAGAGTGACCTGTGCCTGTCCCAACACCTATATCTAGTCTCTCATTGGTTGCCCCTCTTCCCGTTCATCCTCAGGACAAATTGCAACCTGTAGGGAACAGGAGCTTAAAGGTGCTGATTCTCCAAGTAGGGAGATTGCTAGTAAAGTAGCTGGAATGGCGAACCCAAGCACAAGGAGATGAGAAATGAGGTGCGTTTTAGAAACCTTTCAAAATCACACGGTGTACCATCTTCTGGGTTTCTCATGCATGTTTTCGATGTAGGAAGATGCCCTTGAACCTGGAGTTTTGGGACCCATGGGATGGGTACCACGCAGTATTACTTTAAAGGGTCTGCGTTTGCTCACCCAACCTCACCCAACCTCTCAGCCCCAAGAGTGTCCACCCTTATGTCTCATCCAGCTGTGGGTCTAGATATGGTCAATCCAGGTTGCATCACAGCCCCTGAAGGAATTGTGTAAGAATTTCTCTCTCTTTCACTGTCTTTGTTTTACGGGTTTTTAAAAGTAATTTATTTTTATAATGGGGTTTAGCTGCTTTTCACGGCTGTGTTTATGCGGCCTTACACCCACTTGACTCACTTCCAGACAGATATCAATACATAGGTTTTAAGATTCTTACTAGTCACATATATTCTTGTGCGGTGAATAGGGGGTGTTGAGTCCAGTTCACTGAGCAAGGAGTAGGTCTTGTCTATTACATATTGGGTGTATGGAACGGTATCTGGGCGAATTTGAAACCCTTGTTTTATGCATCACCCCACCTCACCTTTCCCATTAAGCAGCCATAGTGTGTTTTCTAAACGTGTGACTCTGTTCTGTTTTGTAATTCAGTTCAAGTGTAGCGGTTTTTACATTCCCTCTATAAGTGATAGCTTATGATAAGTGTCTTTTTCTGTGTGACTTATTTCACTTAGAATCGTCGTACCTAAATCCACTCATCTTGCTTCTACTAGCCTTATGACTTTGATTTCATGTCTGAGTGATATTCCATTGTACATAAGGACCACAACTTCTTTATGCATTTTTCCCTTTCCTGGGATATTTAAGGTGTGATGAATTGGAGGTTCTTGTCAACAGAGCAGCCCTAAACTTTGGGGTGCCTGTGTCTTGCTGATTTTTAGTTTTCCCAATTTATACGCCCATGAGTGGACGTGCCCTATGCTCCCTAAGCTGTGTTTTTTCGATGTTTCACGACACACCGTACACTTCTCCAGAGTGTCTGTTGGCAATTTACATCCCGCCCATCAGCGTAGCAAGGCTGCCATTTCTCCATGGCCTGTCCTGCATTTCTGGTTTTGACACTTTTTGCAGCATGGCCCTTTTGACCGATGGGAAGCGAGACTTCTTTGTAGCGCTGATTAGCCTTTCCAGGTTGCTTGGTTGGCCAAAAAGGGCGTATGCGTTTTTTCCTGAATATAATCAGGAAAAAATGCATACGCACTTTTTGGCCAAGGGCATCATTGTCGACGTTTTGCCGCTTTTCATGTGCTTTAAGGGCGATTCGAATCTACCTCCTGAAACCTGTTTCCTGCAATTCTGCCTTGCTTTCAAATCCTCTTCGTTGCCTTCCCTCAATATATTTGTGGACGAGAGTTATCATTTATAACTCAGCGGGTTTGTGAATTGCAGTGCCCCTGAGCTCCATTTTTCAACTGTCTTTTTTGGGAGCTGGCCGCAAAAGCACTGGATTGCCTCAGGCACTATTCTGGTTCCCGGCGGCAGGATTAGCCTGTGGTTAATTCTTCTTCCTGATGGGAAAATACAGTGACCTGTGCCTGTCCCAACACCTAGATCTAGTCTCTCATTGGTTGCCACTCTTCCCGTTCATCCTCAGGACAAATTGCAACCTGTAGGGAACAGGAGCTTAAAGGTGCTGATTCTCCAATTAGGGAGATTGCTAGTAAAGTAGCTGGAAAGGCGAACCCGAGCACAAGGAGATGAGACATGAGGTGCGATTTAGAAACCTTTCAAAATCACACGGTGTACCATCTTCTGGGTTTCCATGCATGTTTTCGATGTAGGAAGATGCCCTTGAACCTGGAGATTTGGGACCCATGGGATGGGTACCACGCAGTATTACTTTAAAGGGTCTGCGTTTGCTCACCCAACCTCACCCAACCTCTCAGCCCCAAGAGTGTCCACCCTTATGTCTCATCCAGCTGTGGGTCTAGACATGGTCAATCCAGGTTGCAACACAGCCCCTGAACGAATTTTATAAGAATTTCTCTCTCTTTCACTGTCTTTGTTTTACGGGTTTTTAAAAGTAATTTATTTTTATAATGGGGTTTAGCTGCTTTTCACGGCTGTGTTTATGTGGCTTTACACCCACTTGACTCACTTCCAGACAGATATCAATACATAGGTTTTAAGATTCTTACTACTCAGATATATTCTTATGCGGTGAATAGGGGGTGTTGAGTCCAGTTCACTGAGCAAGGAGTAGGTCTTGTCTATTACATATTGGGTGTATGGAACGGTATCTGAGCGAATTTGAAACCCTTGTTTTATGCATCACCCCACCTCACCTTTCCCGTTAAGCAGACATAGTGTGTTTTCTAAACGTGTGACTCTGTTCTCTTTTGTAATTCAGTTCAAGTGTAGCGGTTTTTTCCATTCCCTCTATAAATGATAGCTTATGATAAGTGTCTTTTTCTGTGTGACTTATTTCACTTAGAATCGTCGTACCTAAATCCACTCATCTTGCTTCTACTAGCCTTATGACATTGATTTCATGTCTGAGTGATATTCCATTGTACATAAGGACCACAACTTCTTTATCCATTTTTCTCTTTCCTGGGATATTTAAGGTGTCATGAAGTGGAGGTTCTTGTCAACAGAGCAGCCCTAAACTTTGGGGTGCCTGTGTCTTGCTGATTTTTAGTTTTCCCAATTTATACGCCCATGAGTGGACGTGCCCTATGCTCCCTAAGCTTTGTTTTTTCGATGTTTCAGGACACACCGCACACTTCTCCAGAGTGGCTGTTGGCAATTTACATCCCGCCCATCAGCGTAGCAAGGCTGCCATTTCTCCATGGCCTGTCCTGCATTTCTGGTTTTGACACTTTTTGCAGCATGGCCCTTTTGACCGATGGGAAGCGAGACTTCTTTGTAGCGCTGATTTGCCTTTCCAGGTTGCTTGGTTGGCCAAAAAGGGCGTATGCGTTTTTTCCTGAATGTATTCAGGAAAAAACGCATACGCCCTTTTTGGCCAAGGGCATCACTGTCGACGTTTTGCCGCTTTTCATGTGCTTTAAAGGCGATTCGAATCTACCTCCTGAAACCTGTTTCCTGCAATTCTGCCTTGCTTTCAAATCCTCTTCGTTGCCTTCCCTCAATATATCTGTGGATGAGAGTTATCATTTATAACTCTGCGGGTTTGTGAATTGCAGTGTCCCTGAGCTCCATTTTTCAACTCGCTTTTTTGGGAGCTGGCCGCAAAAGCGCGGGATTGCCTCAGGCCCTACTCTGCTTCTGGGCGGCAGGCTGAGCCTGTGGTTAAATCTTCTTCCTGATGGGAAAAAAGTGTGACCTGTGCCTGTCCCAACACCTAGAGCTAGTCTCTCGTTGGTTGCCCCTCTTCCCGTTCAACCTCAGGATAAATTGCAGTCTGTACAGAACTGGAGGTTAAAGGTGCTGATTCTCCAACGAGGGAGATTGCTAATAAAGCGGCTGGAATGGCGAACACGAGCACAAGGAGATGAGAAGTGAGGTGCGTTTCAGGAACCTTTCCCGATGAGACGGTGTACCATCTTCTGGGTTTCTCACGCATGTTTTCGATGTAGGAAGATGCCCTTGAACCTGGAGATTTGGGATCCATGGGATGGGTACGATGCAGTATTACTTTAAAGGGACTGCGTTTGCCCACCCAACCTCACCAAACCTCTCAGCCCCAAGAGTGTCCACCCTTATGTCTCATCTAGCTGTGGGTCTAGATATGGTCAGTCCACGTTGCATCACAGCCCCTGAACGAATTATGTAAGAATTTCTCTGTCTTTCACTCTCTTTGTTTCATGGGTTTATAAAAGTAATTTATTTTTAAAATGGGGTTTAGCTGCTTTTCACTGCTGTGTTTATGCTGCTTTACCCCCACTTGACACACTTCCAGTGAAATATCAATACATAGGTTTTAAGATTCTTACTAGTCAGATATATTCTTGTGCGGTGAATAGGGGGTGTTGAATCCAGTTCACTGAGCAAGGAGTAGGTCTTGTCTACTACATATTGGGTGTATGGAACGGTATCTGAGATAATTTGAAACACTTGATTTATGCATCACCCCAAATCACATTTCCCGTTAAGCAGCCATAGTGTGTTTTCAAAATGTGTGACTCTGTTCTGTTTTGTAATTCAGTTCAAGGGTAACGGTTTTTACATTCCCTCTATAAGTGATATCTTATGATAAGTGTCTTTTTCTGTGTGACTTATTTCTGTTAGAATCGTCGTACCTAAATCCAATCATCATGCTGCTACTAGCCTTAGGACATTGTTTTCATGGCTGAGTGATATTCCATTGTACATAAGGACCTCAACTTCTTTATCCATTTTTCTCTTTCCTGGGATACTTAAGGTGGAATGAAGTGGAGGTCCTTGTCAACAGAGCAGCCCTAAACTTTTGGGTGCCTGTGTCTTGCTGATTTTTAGTTTTCCCAATTTGTACACCCATGAGTGGAAGTGCCCTATGCTCTCTAAGCTGTGTGTTTTAGATGTTTCAGGACACACCGTACACTACTCCAGAGTGGCTGTTGGCAATTTACATCCCGCCCATCAGCGTAGCAAGGCTGCCATTTCTCCATGGCCTGTCCTGCATTTCTGGTTTTGACACTTTTTGCAGCATGGCCCTTTTGACAGATGGGAAGCGAGACTTCTTTGTAGCGCTGATTTGCCTTTCCAGGTTGCTTGGTTGGCCAAAAAGGGCGTATGCGTTTTTTCCTGAATATATTCAGGAAAAAACGCATACGCCCTTTTTGGCCAAGGGCATCATTGTCGACGTTTTGCCGCTTTTCATGTGCTTTGAAGGCGATTCGAATCTACCTCCTGAGACCTGTTTCCTGCAATTCTGCCTTGCTTTCAAATCCTCTTCTTTGCCTTCCCTCAATATATTTGTGGACGAGAGTTATCATTTATAACTCTGTGGGTTTGTGAATTGCAGTGTCCCTGAGCTCCATTTTTCAACTCGCTTTTTTGGGAGCTGGCCGCAAAAACGCGGGATTGCCTCAGGCCCTATTTTGGTTCCCCTCGGCATGCTGAGCCTGTAGTTAATTCTTCTTCCTGATGGGAAAATAGAGTGACCTGTGCCTGTCCCAACACCTATATCTAGTCTCTCATTGGTTGCCCCTCTTCCCGTTCATCCTCAGGACAAATTGCAACCTGTAGGGAACAGGAGCTTAAAGGTGCTGATTCTCCAAGTAGGGAGATTGCTAGTAAAGTAGCTGGAATGGCGAACCCAAGCACAAGGAGATGAGAAATGAGGTGCGTTTTAGAAACCTTTCAAAATCACACGGTGTACCATCTTCTGGGTTTCTCATGCATGTTTTCGATGTAGGAAGATGCCCTTGAACCTGGAGTTTTGGGACCCATGGGATGGGTACCACGCAGTATTACTTTAAAGGGTCTGCGTTTGCTCACCCAACCTCACCCAACCTCTCAGCCCCAAGAGTGTCCACCCTTATGTCTCATCCAGCTGTGGGTCTAGATATGGTCAATCCAGGTTGCATCACAGCCCCTGAAGGAATTGTGTAAGAATTTCTCTCTCTTTCACTGTCTTTGTTTTACGGGTTTTTAAAAGTAATTTATTTTTATAATGGGGTTTAGCTGCTTTTCACGGCTGTGTTTATGCGGCCTTACACCCACTTGACTCACTTCCAGACAGATATCAATACATAGGTTTTAAGATTCTTACTAGTCACATATATTCTTGTGCGGTGAATAGGGGGTGTTGAGTCCAGTTCACTGAGCAAGGAGTAGGTCTTGTCTATTACATATTGGGTGTATGGAACGGTATCTGGGCGAATTTGAAACCCTTGTTTTATGCATCACCCCACCTCACCTTTCCCATTAAGCAGCCATAGTGTGTTTTCTAAACGTGTGACTCTGTTCTGTTTTGTAATTCAGTTCAAGTGTAGCGGTTTTTACATTCCCTCTATAAGTGATAGCTTATGATAAGTGTCTTTTTCTGTGTGACTTATTTCACTTAGAATCGTCGTACCTAAATCCACTCATCTTGCTTCTACTAGCCTTATGACTTTGATTTCATGTCTGAGTGATATTCCATTGTACATAAGGACCACAACTTCTTTATGCATTTTTCCCTTTCCTGGGATATTTAAGGTGTGATGAATTGGAGGTTCTTGTCAACAGAGCAGCCCTAAACTTTGGGGTGCCTGTGTCTTGCTGATTTTTAGTTTTCCCAATTTATACGCCCATGAGTGGACGTGCCCTATGCTCCCTAAGCTGTGTTTTTTCGATGTTTCACGACACACCGTACACTTCTCCAGAGTGTCTGTTGGCAATTTACATCCCGCCCATCAGCGTAGCAAGGCTGCCATTTCTCCATGGCCTGTCCTGCATTTCTGGTTTTGACACTTTTTGCAGCATGGCCCTTTTGACCGATGGGAAGCGAGACTTCTTTGTAGCGCTGATTAGCCTTTCCAGGTTGCTTGGTTGGCCAAAAAGGGCGTATGCGTTTTTTCCTGAATATAATCAGGAAAAAATGCATACGCACTTTTTGGCCAAGGGCATCATTGTCGACGTTTTGCCGCTTTTCATGTGCTTTAAGGGCGATTCGAATCTACCTCCTGAAACCTGTTTCCTGCAATTCTGCCTTGCTTTCAAATCCTCTTCGTTGCCTTCCCTCAATATATTTGTGGACGAGAGTTATCATTTATAACTCAGCGGGTTTGTGAATTGCAGTGCCCCTGAGCTCCATTTTTCAACTGTCTTTTTTGGGAGCTGGCCGCAAAAGCACTGGATTGCCTCAGGCACTATTCTGGTTCCCGGCGGCAGGATTAGCCTGTGGTTAATTCTTCTTCCTGATGGGAAAATACAGTGACCTGTGCCTGTCCCAACACCTAGATCTAGTCTCTCATTGGTTGCCACTCTTCCCGTTCATCCTCAGGACAAATTGCAACCTGTAGGGAACAGGAGCTTAAAGGTGCTGATTCTCCAATTAGGGAGATTGCTAGTAAAGTAGCTGGAAAGGCGAACCCGAGCACAAGGAGATGAGACATGAGGTGCGATTTAGAAACCTTTCAAAATCACACGGTGTACCATCTTCTGGGTTTCTCATGCATGTTTTCGATGTAGGAAGATGCCCTTGAACCTGGAGATTTGGGACCCATGGGATGGGTACCACGCAGTATTACTTTAAAGGGTCTGCGTTCGCTCACCCAACCTCACCCAACCTCTCAGCCCCAAGAGTGTCCACCCTTATGTCTCATCCAGCTGTGGGTCTAGACATGGTCAATCCAGGTTGCAACACAGCCCCTGAACGAATTTTATAAGAATTTCTCTCTCTTTCACTGTCTTTGTTTTACGGGTTTTTAAAAGTAATTTATTTTTATAATGGGGTTTAGCTGCTTTTCACGGCTGTGTTTATATGGCTTTACACCCACTTGACTCACTTCCAGACAGATATCAATACATAGGTTTTAAGATTCTTACTACTCAGATATATTCTTATGCGGTGAATAGGGGGTGTTGAGTCCAGTTCACTGAGCAAGGAGTAGGTCTTGTCTATTACATATTGGGTGTATGGAACGGTATCTGAGCGAATTTGAAACCCTTGTTTTATGCATCACCCCACCTCACCTTTCCCGTTAAGCAGACATAGTGTGTTTTCTAAACGTGTGACTCTGTTCTCTTTTGTAATTCAGTTCAAGCGTAGCGGTTTTTTCCATTCCCTCTATAAATGATAGCTTATGATAAGTGTCTTTTTCTGTGTGACTTATTTCACTTAGAATCGTCGTACCTAAATCCACTCATCTTGCTTCTACTAACCTTATGACATTGATTTCATGTCTGAGTGATATTCCATTGTACATAAGGACCACAACTTCTTTATCCATTTTTCTCTTTCCTGGGATATTTAAGGTGT
Organism: Eschrichtius robustus; assembly: GCF_028021215.1. Lineage (NCBI taxonomy): Eukaryota > Metazoa > Chordata > Mammalia > Artiodactyla > Eschrichtiidae > Eschrichtius > Eschrichtius robustus. The sequence continues at coordinate 1,867,851 of NW_027175474.1, read as the reverse complement.
CATGAAGTGGAGGTTCTTGTCAACAGAGCAGCCCTAAACTTTGGGGTGCCTGTGTCTTGCTGATTTTTAGTTTTCCCAATTTATACGCCCATGAGTGGACGTGCCCTATGCTCCCTAAGCTGTGTTTTTTCGATGTTTCAGGACACACCGCACACTTCTCCAGAGTGGCTGTTGGCAATTTACATCCCGCCCATCAGCGTAGCAAGGCTGCCATTTCTCCATGGCCTGTCCTGCATTTCTGGTTTTGACACTTTTTGCAGCATGGCCCTTTTGACCGATGGGAAGCGAGAATTCTTTGTAGCGCTGATTTGCCTTTCCAGGTTGCTTGGTTGGCCAAAAAGGGCGTATGCGTTTTTTCCTGAATACATTCAGGAAAAAACGCATACGCCCTTTTTGGCCAAGGGCATCACTGTCGACGTTTTGCCGCTTTTCATGTGCTTTAAAGGCGATTCGAATCTACCTCCTGAAACCTGTTTCCTGCAATTCTGCCTTGCTTTCAAATCCTCTTCGTTGCCTTCCCTCAATATATCTGTGGATGAGAGTTATCATTTATAACTCTGCGGGTTTGTGAATTGCAGTGTCCCTGAGCTCCATTTTTCAACTCGCTTTTTTGGGAGCTGGCCGCAAAAGCGCGGGATTGCCTCAGGCCCTATTCTGCTTCTGGGCGGCAGGCTGAGCCTGTGGTTAAATCTTCTTCCTGATGGGAAAAAAGTGTGACCTGTGCCTGTCCCAACACCTAGAGCTAGTCTCTCGTTGGTTGCCCCTCTTCCCGTTCAACCTCAGGATAAATTGCAGTCTGTACAGAACTGGAGGTTAAAGGTGCTGATTCTCCAACGAGGGAGATTGCTAATAAAGCGGCTGGAATGGCGAACACGAGCACAAGGAGATGAGAAGTGAGGTGCGTTTCAGGAACCTTTCCCGATGAGACGGTGTACCATCTTCTGGGTTTCTCACGCATGTTTTCGATGTAGGAAGATGCCCTTGAACCTGGAGATTTGGGATCCATGGGATGGGTACGATGCAGTATTACTTTAAAGGGACTGCGTTTGCCCACCCAACCTCACCAAACCTCTCAGCCCCAAGAGTGTCCACCCTTATGTCTCATCTAGCTGTGGGTCTAGATATGGTCAGTCCACGTTGCATCACAGCCCCTGAACGAATTATGTAAGAATTTCTCTGTCTTTCACTCTCTTTGTTTCATGGGTTTATAAAAGTAATTTATTTTTAAAATGGGGTTTAGCTGCTTTTCACTGCTGTGTTTATGCTGCTTTACCCCCACTTGACACACTTCCAGTGAAATATCAATACATAGGTTTTAAGATTCTTACTAGTCAGATATATTCTTGTGCGGTGAATAGGGGGTGTTGAATCCAGTTCACTGAGCAAGGAGTAGGTCTTGTCTACTACATATTGGGTGTATGGAACGGTATCTGAGATAATTTGAAACACTTGATTTATGCATCACCCCAAATCACATTTCCCGTTAAGCAGCCATAGTGTGTTTTCAAAATGTGTGACTCTGTTCTGTTTTGTAATTCAGTTCAAGGGTAACGGTTTTTACATTCCCTCTATAAGTGATATCTTATGATAAGTGTCTTTTTCTGTGTGACTTATTTCTGTTAGAATCGTCGTACCTAAATCCAATCATCATGCTGCTCCTAGCCTTAGGACATTGTTTTCATGGCTGAGTGATATTCCATTGTACATAAGGACCTCAACTTCTTTATCCATTTTTCTCTTTCCTGGGATACTTAAGGTGGAATGAAGTGGAGGTCCTTGTCAACAGAGCAGCCCTAAACTTTTGGGTGCCTGTGTCTTGCTGATTTTTAGTTTTCCCAATTTGTACACCCATGAGTGGAAGTGCCCTATGCTCTCTAAGCTGTGTGTTTTAGATGTTTCAGGACACACCGTACACTACTCCAGAGTGGCTGTTGGCAATTTACATCCCGCCCATCAGCGTAGCAAGGCTGCCATTTCTCCATGGCCTGTCCTGCATTTCTGGTTTTGACACTTTTTGCAGCATGGCCCTTTTGACAGATGGGAAGCGAGACTTCTTTGTAGCGCTGATTTGCCTTTCCAGGTTGCTTGGTTGGCCAAAAAGGGCGTATGCGTTTTTTCCTGAATATATTCAGGAAAAAACGCATACGCCCTTTTTGGCCAAGGGCATCATTGTCGACGTTTTGCCGCTTTTCATGTGCTTTAAAGGCGATTCGAATCTACCTCCTGAAACCTGTTTCCTGCAATTCTGCCTTGCTTTCAAATCCTCTTCGTTGCCTTCCCTCAATATATTTGTGGACGAGAGTTATCATTTATAACTCTGTGGGTTTGTGAATTGCAGTGTCCCTGAGCTCCATTTTTCAACTCGCTTTTTTGGGAGCTGGCCGCAAAAACGCGGGATTGCCTCAGGCCCTCTTTTGGTTCCCCTCGGCATGCTGAGCCTGTAGTTAATTCTTCTTCCTGATGGGAAAATAGAGTGACCTGTGCCTGTCCCAACACCTATATCTAGTCTCTCATTGGTTGCCCCTCTTCCCGTTCATCCTCAGGACAAATTGCAACCTGTAGGGAACAGGAGCTTAAAGGTGCTGATTCTCCAAGTAGGGAGATTGCTAGTAAAGTAGCTGGAATGGCGAACCCAAGCACAAGGAGATGAGAAATGAGGTGCGTTTTAGAAACCTTTCAAAATCACACGGTGTACCATCTTCTGGGTTTCTCATGCATGTTTTCGATGTAGGAAGATGCCCTTGAACCTGGAGATTTGGGACCCATGGGATGGGTACCACGCAGTATTACTTTAAAGGGTCTGCGTTTGCTCACCCAACCTCACCAAACCTCTCAGCCCCAAGAGTGTCCACCCTTATGTCTCATCCAGCTGTGGGTCTAGATATGGTCAATCCAGGTTGCATCACAGCCCCTGAAGGAATTGTGTAAGAATTTCTCTCTCTTTCACTGTCTTTGTTTTACGGGTTTTTAAAAGTAATTTATTTTTATAATGGGGTTTAGCTGCTTTTCACGGCTGTGTTTATGCAGCCTTACACCCACTTGACTCACTTCCAGACAGATATCAATACATAGGTTTTAAGATTCTTACTAGTCACATATATTCTTGTGCGGTGAATAGGGGGTGTTGAGTCCAGTTCACTGAGCAAGGAGTAGGTCTTGTCTATTACATATTGGGTGTATGGAACGGTATCTGAGCGAATTTGAAACCCTTGTTTTATGCATCACCCCACATCACCTTTCCCGTTAAGCAGCCATAGTGTGTTTTCTAAACGTGTGACTCTGTTCTGTTTTGTAATTCAGTTCAAGTGTAGCGGTTTTTACATTCCCTCTATAAATGATAGCTTATGATAAGTGTCTTTTTCTGTGTGACTTATTTCACTTAGAATCGTCGTACCTAAATCCACTCATCTTGCTTCTACTAGCCTTATGACTTTGATTTCATGTCTGAGTGATATTCCATTGTACATAAGGACCACAACTTCTTTATGCATTTTTCTCTTTCCTGGGATATTTAAGGTTTGATGAATTGGAGGTTCTTGTCAAAAGAGCAGCCCTAAACTTTGGGGTGCCTGTGTCTTGCTGATTTTTAGTTTTCCCAATTTATACGCCCATGAGTGGACGTGCCCTATGCTCCCTAAGCTGTGTTTTTTCGATGTTTCACGACACACCGTACACTTCTCCAGAGTGTCTGTTGGCAATTTACATCCCGCCCATCAGCGTAGCAAGGCTGCCATTTCTCCATGGCCTGTCCTGCATTTCTGGTTTTGACACTTTTTGCAGCATGGCCCTTTTGACCGATGGGAAGCGAGACTTCTTTGTAGCGCTGATTAGCCTTTCCAGGTTGCTTGGTTGGCCAAAAAGGGCGTATGCGTTTTTTCCTGAATATAATCAGGAAAAAATGCATACGCACTTTTTGGCCAAGGGCATCATTGTCGACGTTTTGCCGCTTTTCATGTGCTTTAAGGGCGATTCGAATCTACCTCCTGAAACCTGTTTCCTGCAATTCTGCCTTGCTTTCAAATCCTCTTCGTTGCCTTCCCTCAATATATTTGTGGACGAGAGTTATCATTTATAACTCAGCGGGTTTGTGAATTGCAGTGCCCCTGAGCTCCATTTTTCAACTGTCTTTTTTGGGAGCTGGCCGCAAAAGCACTGGATTGCCTCAGGCACTATTCTGGTTCCCGGCGGCAGGATTAGCCTGTGGTTAATTCTTCTTCCTGATGGGAAAATACAGTGACCTGTGCCTGTCCCAACACCTAGATCTAGTCTCTCATTGGTTGCCACTCTTCCCGTTCATCCTCAGGACAAATTGCAACCTGTAGGGAACAGGAGCTTAAAGGTGCTGATTCTCCAATTAGGGAGATTGCTAGTAAAGTAGCTGGAAAGGCGAACCCGAGCACAAGGAGATGAGACATGAGGTGCGATTTAGAAACCTTTCAAAATCACACGGTGTACCATCTTCTGGGTTTCTCATGCATGTTTTCGATGTAGGAAGATGCCCTTGAACCTGGAGATTTGGGACCCATGGGATGGGTACCACGCAGTATTACTTTAAAGGGTCTGCGTTTGCTCACCCAACCTCACCCAACCTCTCAGCCCCAAGAGTGTCCACCCTTATGTCTCATCCAGCTGTGGGTCTAGACATGGTCAATCCAGGTTGCAACACAGCCCCTGAACGAATTTTATAAGAATTTCTCTCTCTTTCACTGTCTTTGTTTTACGGGTTTTTAAAAGTAATTTATTTTTATAATGGGGTTTAGCTGCTTTTCACGGCTGTGTTTATGTGGCTTTACACCCACTTGACTCACTTCCAGACAGATATCAATACATAGGTTTTAAGATTCTTACTACTCAGATATATTCTTATGCGGTGAATAGGGGGTGTTGAGTCCAGTTCACTGAGCAAGGAGTAGGTCTTGTCTATTACATATTGGGTGTATGGAACGGTATCTGAGCGAATTTGAAACCCTTGTTTTATGCATCACCCCACCTCACCTTTCCCGTTAAGCAGACATAGTGTGTTTTCTAAACGTGTGACTCTGTTCTCTTTTGTAATTCAGTTCAAGTGTAGCGGTTTTTTCCATTCCCTCTATAAATGATAGCTTATGATAAGTGTCTTTTTCTGTGTGACTTATTTCACTTAGAATCGTCGTACCTAAATCCACTCATCTTGCTTCTACTAGCCTTATGACATTGATTTCATGTCTGAGTGATATTCCATTGTACATAAGGACCACAACTTCTTTATCCATTTTTCTCTTTCCTGGGATATTTAAGGTGTCATGAAGTGGAGGTTCTTGTCAACAGAGCAGCCCTAAACTTTGGGGTGCCTGTGTCTTGCTGATTTTTAGTTTTCCCAATTTATACGCCCATGAGTGGACGTGCCCTATGCTCCCTAAGCTGTGTTTTTTCGATGTTTCAGGACACACCGCACACTTCTCCAGAGTGGCTGTTGGCAATTTACATCCCGCCCATCAGCGTAGCAAGGCTGCCATTTCTCCATGGCCTGTCCTGCATTTCTGGTTTTGACACTTTTTGCAGCATGGCCCTTTTGACCGATGGGAAGCGAGACTTCTTTGTAGCGCTGATTTGCCTTTCCAGGTTGCTTGGTTGGCCAAAAAGGGCGTATGCGTTTTTTCCTGAATGTATTCAGGAAAAAAACGCATACGCCCTTTTTGGCCAAGGGCATCACTGTCGACGTTTTGCCGCTTTTCATGTGCTTTAAAGGCGATTCGAATCTACCTCCTGAAACCTGTTTCCTGCAATTCTGCCTTGCTTTCAAATCCTCTTCGTTGCCTTCCCTCAATATATCTGTGGATGAGAGTTATCATTTATAACTCTGCGGGTTTGTGAATTGCAGTGTCCCTGAGCTCCATTTTTCAACTCGCTTTTTTGGGAGCTGGCCGCAAAAGCGCGGGATTGCCTCAGGCCCTACTCTGCTTCTGGGCGGCAGGCTGAGCCTGTGGTTAAATCTTCTTCCTGATGGGAAAAAAGTGTGACCTGTGCCTGTCCCAACACCTAGAGCTAGTCTCTCGTTGGTTGCCCCTCTTCCCGTTCAACCTCAGGATAAATTGCAGTCTGTACAGAACTGGAGGTTAAAGGTGCTGATTCTCCAACGAGGGAGATTGCTAATAAAGCGGCTGGAATGGCGAACACGAGCACAAGGAGATGAGAAGTGAGGTGCGTTTCAGGAACCTTTCCCGATGAGACGGTGTACCATCTTCTGGGTTTCTCACGCATGTTTTCGATGTAGGAAGATGCCCTTGAACCTGGAGATTTGGGATCCATGGGATGGGTACGATGCAGTATTACTTTAAAGGGACTGCGTTTGCCCACCCAACCTCACCAAACCTCTCAGCCCCAAGAGTGTCCACCCTTATGTCTCATCTAGCTGTGGGTCTAGATATGGTCAGTCCACGTTGCATCACAGCCCCTGAACGAATTATGTAAGAATTTCTCTGTCTTTCACTCTCTTTGTTTCATGGGTTTATAAAAGTAATTTATTTTTAAAATGGGGTTTAGCTGCTTTTCACTGCTGTGTTTATGCTGCTTTACCCCCACTTGACACACTTCCAGTGAAATATCAATACATAGGTTTTAAGATTCTTACTAGTCAGATATATTCTTGTGCGGTGAATAGGGGGTGTTGAATCCAGTTCACTGAGCAAGGAGTAGGTCTTGTCTACTACATATTGGGTGTATGGAACGGTATCTGAGATAATTTGAAACACTTGATTTATGCATCACCCCAAATCACATTTCCCGTTAAGCAGCCATAGTGTGTTTTCAAAATGTGTGACTCTGTTCTGTTTTGTAATTCAGTTCAAGGGTAACGGTTTTTACATTCCCTCTATAAGTGATATCTTATGATAAGTGTCTTTTTCTGTGTGACTTATTTCTGTTAGAATCGTCGTACCTAAATCCAATCATCATGCTGCTACTAGCCTTAGGACATTGTTTTCATGGCTGAGTGATATTCCATTGTACATAAGGACCTCAACTTCTTTATCCATTTTTCTCTTTCCTGGGATACTTAAGGTGGAATGAAGTGGAGGTCCTTGTCAACAGAGCAGCCCTAAACTTTTGGGTGCCTGTGTCTTGCTGATTTTTAGTTTTCCCAATTTGTACACCCATGAGTGGAAGTGCCCTATGCTCTCTAAGCTGTGTGTTTTAGATGTTTCAGGACACACCGTACACTACTCCAGAGTGGCTGTTGGCAATTTACATCCCGCCCATCAGCGTAGCAAGGCTGCCATTTCTCCATGGCCTGTCCTGCATTTCTGGTTTTGACACTTTTTGCAGCATGGCCCTTTTGACAGATGGGAAGCGAGACTTCTTTGTAGCGCTGATTTGCCTTTCCAGGTTGCTTGGTTGGCCAAAAAGGGCGTATGCGTTTTTTCCTGAATATATTCAGGAAAAAACGCATACGCCCTTTTTGGCCAAGGGCATCATTGTCGACGTTTTGCCGCTTTTCATGTGCATTAAAGGCGATTCGAATCTACCTCCTGAAACCTGTTTCCTGCAATTCTGCCTTGCTTTCAAATCCTCTTCGTTGCCTTCCCTCAATATATTTGTGGACGAGAGTTATCATTTATAACTCTGTGGGTTTGTGAATTGCAGTGTCCCTGAGCTCCATTTTTCAACTCGCTTTTTTGGGAGCTGGCCGCAAAAACGCGGGATTGCCTCAGGCCCTATTTTGGTTCCCCTCGGCATGCTGAGCCTGTAGTTAATTCTTCTTCCTGATGGGAAAATAGAGTGACCTGTGCCTGTCCCAACACCTATATCTAGTCTCTCATTGGTTGCCCCTCTTCCCGTTCATCCTCAGGACAAATTGCAACCTGTAGGGAACAGGAGCTTAAAGGTGCTGATTCTCCAAGTAGGGAGATTGCTAGTAAAGTAGCTGGGATGGCGAACCCAAGCACAAGGAGATGAGAAATGAGGTGCGTTTTAGAAACCTTTCAAAATCACACGGTGTACCATCTTCTGGGTTTCTCATGCATGTTTTCGATGTAGGAAGATGCCCTTGAACCTGGAGATTTGGGACCCATGGGATGGGTACCACGCAGTATTACTTTAAAGGGTCTGCGTTTGCTCACCCAACCTCACCCAACCTCTCAGCCCCAAGAGTGTCCACCCTTATGTCTCATCCAGCTGTGGGTCTAGATATGGTCAATCCAGGTTGCATCACAGCCCCTGAAGGAATTGTGTAAGAATTTCTCTCTCTTTCACTGTCTTTGTTTTACGGGTTTTTAAAAGTAATTTATTTTTATAATGGGGTTTAGCTGCTTTTCACGGCTGTGTTTATGCGGCCTTACACCCACTTGACTCACTTCCAGGCAGATATCAATACATAGGTTTTAAGATTCTTACTAGTCACATATATTCTTGTGCGGTGAATAGGGAGTGTTGAGTCCAGTTCACTGAGCAAGGAGTAGGTCTTGTCTATTACATATTGGGTGTATGGAACGGTATCTGAGCGAATTTGAAACCCTTGTTTTATGCATCACCCCACCTCACCTTTCCCATTAAGCAGCCATAGTGTGTTTTCTAAACGTGTGACTCTGTTCTGTTTTGTAATTCAGTTCAAGTGTAGCGGTTTTTACATTCCCTCTATAAGTGATAGCTTATGATAAGTGTCTTTTTCTGTGTGACTTATTTCACTTAGAATCGTCGTACCTAAATCCACTCATCTTGCTTCTACTAGCCTTATGACTTTGATTTCATGTCTGAGTGATATTCCATTGTACATAAGGACCACAACTTCTTTATGCATTTTTCCCTTTCCTGGGATATTTAAGGTGTGATGAATTGGAGGTTCTTGTCAACAGAGCAGCCCTAAACTTTGGGGTGCCTGTGTATTGCTGATTTTTAGTTTTCCCAATTTATACGCCCATGAGTGGACGTGCCCTATGCTCCCTAAGCTGTGTTTTTTCGATGTTTCACGACACACCGTACACTTCTCCAGAGTGTCTGTTGGCAATTTACATCCCGCCCATCAGCGTAGCAAGGCTGCCATTTCTCCATGGCCTGTCCTGCATTTCTGGTTTTGACACTTTTTGCAGCATGGCCCTTTTGACCGATGGGAAGCGAGACTTCTTTGTAGCGCTGATTAGCCTTTCCAGGTTGCTTGGTTGGCCAAAAAGGGCGTATGCGTTTTTTCCTGAATATAATCAGGAAAAAATGCATACGCACTTTTTGGCCAAGGGCATCATTGTCGACGTTTTGCCGCTTTTCATGTGCTTTAAGGGCGATTCGAATCTACCTCCTGAAACCTGTTTCCTGCAATTCTGCCTTGCTTTCAAATCCTCTTCGTTGCCTTCCCTCAATATATTTGTGGACGAGAGTTATCATTTATAACTCAGCGGGTTTGTGAATTGCAGTGCCCCTGAGCTCCATTTTTCAACTGTCTTTTTTGGGAGCTGGCCGCAAAAGCACTGGATTGCCTCAGGCACTATTCTGGTTCCCGGCGGCAGGATTAGCCTGTGGTTAATTCTTCTTCCTGATGGGAAAATACAGTGACCTGTGCCTGTCCCAACACCTAGATCTAGTCTCTCATTGGTTGCCCCTCTTCCCGTTCATCCTCAGGACAAATTGCAACCTGTAGGGAACAGGAGCTTAAAGGTGCTGATTCTCCAAGTAGGGAGATTGCTAGTAAAGTAGCTGGAAAGGCGAACCCGAGCACAAGGAGATGAGACATGAGGTGCGATTTAGAAACCTTTCAAAATCACACGGTGTACCATCTTCTGGGTTTCTCATGCATGTTTTCGATGTAGGAAGATGCCCTTGAACCTGGAGATTTGGGACCCATGGGATGGGTACCACGCAGTATTACTTTAAAGGGTCTGCGTTTGCTCACCCAACCTCACCCAACCTCTCAGCCCCAAGAGTGTCCACCCTTATGTCTCATCCAGCTGTGGGTCTAGACATGGTCAATCCAGGTTGCAACACAGCCCCTGAACGAATTTTGTAAGAATTTCTCTCTCTTTCACTGTCTTTGTTTTACGGGTTTTTAAAAGTAATTTATTTTTATAATGGGGTTTAGCTGCTTTTCACGGCTGTGTTTATGCGGCTTTACACCCACTTGACTCACTTCCAGACAGATATCAATACATAGGTTTTAAGATTCTTACTACTCAGATATATTCTTGTGCGGTGAATAGGGGGTGTTGAGTCCAGTTCACTGAGCAAGGAGTAGGTCTTGTCTATTACATATTGGGTGTATGGAACGGTATCTGAGCGAATTTGAAACCCTTGTTTTATGCATCACCCCACCTCACCTTTCCCGTTAAGCAGACATAGTGTGTTTTCTAAACGTGTGACTCTGTTCTCTTTTGTAATTCAGTTCAAGTGTAGCGGTTTTTTCCATTCCCTCTATAAATGATAGCTTATGATAAGTGTCTTTTTCTGTGTGACTTATTTCACTTAGAATCGTCGTACCTAAATCCACTCATCTTGCTTCTACTAGCCTTATGACATTGATTTCATGTCTGAGTGATATTCCATTGTACATAAGGACCACAACTTCTTTATCCATTTTTCTGTTTCCTGGGATATTTAAGGTGTCATGAAGTGGAGGTTCTTGTGAACAGAGCAGCCCTAAACTTTGGGGTGCCTGTGTCTTGCTGATTTTTAGTTTTCCCTATTTATACGCCCATGAGTGGACGTGCCCTATGCTCCCTAAGCTGTGTTTTTTCGATGTTTCAGGACACACCGCACACTTCTCCAGAGTGGCTGTTGGCAATTTACATCCCGCCCATCAGCGTAGCAAGGCTGCCATTTCTCCATGGCCTGTCCTGCATTTCTGGTTTTGACACTTTTTGCAGCATGGCCCTTTTGACCGATGGGAAGCGAGACTTCTTTGTAGCGCTGATTTGCCTTTCCAGGTTGCTTGGTTGGCCAAAAAGGGCGTATGCGTTTTTTCCTGAATACATTCAGGAAAAAACGCATACGCCCTTTTTGGCCAAGGGCATCACTGTCGACGTTTTGCCGCTTTTCATGTGCTTTAAAGGCGATTCGAATCTACCTCCTGAAACCTGTTTCCTGCAATTCTGCCTTGCTTTCAAATCCTCTTCGTTGCCTTCCCTCAATATATCTGTGGATGAGAGTTATCATTTATAACTCTGCGGGTTTGTGAATTGCAGTGTCCCTGAGCTCCATTTTTCAACTCGCTTTTTTGGGAGCTGGCCGCAAAAGCGCGGGATTGCCTCAGGCCCTATTCTGCTTCTGGGCGGCAGGCTGAGCCTGTGGTTAAATCTTCTTCCTGATGGGAAAAAAGTGTGACCTGTGCCTGTCCCAACACCTAGAGCTAGTCTCTCGTTGGTTGCCCCTCTTCCCGTTCAACCTCAGGATAAATTGCAGTCTGTACAGAACTGGAGGTTAAAGGTGCTGATTCTCCAACGAGGGAGATTGCTAATAAAGTGGCTGGAATGGCGAACATGAGCACAAGGAGATGAGAAGTGAGGTGCGTTTCAGGAACCTTTCCCGATGAGACGGTGTACCATCTTCTGGGTTTCTCACGCATGTTTTCGATGTAGGAAGATGCCCTTGAACCTGGAGATTTGGGATCCATGGGATGGGTACGATGCAGTATTACTTTAAAGGGACTGCGTTTGCCCACCCAACCTCACCAAACCTCTCAGCCCCAAGAGTGTCCACCCTTATGTCTCATCTAGCTGTGGGTCTAGATATGGTCAGTCCACGTTGCATCACAGCCCCTGAACGAATTATGTAAGAATTTCTCTGTCTTTCACTCTCTTTGTTTCATGGGTTTATAAAAGTAATTTATTTTTAAAATGGGGTTTAGCTGCTTTTCACTGCTGTGTTTATGCTGCTTTACCCCCACTTGACACACTTCCAGTGAAATATCAATACATAGGTTTTAAGATTCTTACTAGTCAGATATATTCTTGTGCGGTGAATAGGGGGTGTTGAATCCAGTTCACTGAGCAAGGAGTAGGTCTTGTCTACTACATATTGGGTGTATGGAACGGTATCTGAGATAATTTGAAACACTTGATTTATGCATCACCCCAAATCACATTTCCCGTTAAGCAGCCATAGTGTGTTTTCAAAATGTGTGACTCTGTTCTGTTTTGTAATTCAGTTCAAGGGTAACGGTTTTTACATTCCCTCTATAAGTGATATCTTATGATAAGTGTCTTTTTCTGTGTGACTTATTTCTGTTAGAATCGTCGTACCTAAATCCAATCATCATGCTGCTACTAGCCTTAGGACATTGTTTTCATGGCTGAGTGATATTCCATTGTACATAAGGACCTCAACTTCTTTATCCATTTTTCTCTTTCCTGGGATACTTAAGGTGGAATGAAGTGGAGGTCCTTGTCAACAGAGCAGCCCTAAACTTTTGGGTGCCTGTGTCTTGCTGATTTTTAGTTTTCCCAATTTGTACACCCATGAGTGGAAGTGCCCTATGCTCTCTAAGCTGTGTGTTTTAGATGTTTCAGGACACACCGTACACTACTCCAGAGTGGCTGTTGGCAATTTACATCCCGCCCATCAGCGTAGCAAGGCTGCCATTTCTCCATGGCCTGTCCTGCATTTCTGGTTTTGACACTTTTTGCAGCATGGCCCTTTTGACAGATGGGAAGCGAGACTTCTTTGTAGCGCTGATTTGCCTTTCCAGGTTGCTTGGTTGGCCAAAAAGGGCGTATGCGTTTTTTCCTGAATATATTCAGGAAAAAACGCATACGCCCTTTTTGGCCAAGGGCATCATTGTCGACGTTTTGCCGCTTTTCATGTGCTTTAAAGGCGATTCGAATCTACCTCCTGAAACCTGTTTCCTGCAATTCTGCCTTGCTTTCAAATCCTCTTCGTTGCCTTCCCTCAATATATTTGTGGACGAGAGTTATCATTTATAACTCTGTGGGTTTGTGAATTGCAGTGTCCCTGAGCTCCATTTTTCAACTCGCTTTTTTGGGAGCTGGCCGCAAAAACGCGCGATTGCCTCAGGCCCTATTTTGGTTCCCCTCGGCATGCTGAGCCTGTAGTTAATTCTTCTTCCTGATGGGAAAATAGAGTGACCTGTGCCTGTCCCAACACCTATATCTAGTCTCTCATTGGTTGCCCCTCTTCCCGTTCATCCTCAGGACAAATTGCAACCTGTAGGGAACAGGAGCTTAAAGGTGCTGATTCTCCAAGTAGGGAGATTGCTAGTAAAGTAGCTGGAATGGCGAACCCAAGCACAAGGAGATGAGAAATGAGGTGCGTTTTAGAAACCTTTCAAAATCACACGGTGTACCATCTTCTGGGTTTCTCATGCATGTTTTCGATGTAGGAAGATGCCCTTGAACCTGGAGATTTGGGACCCATGGGATGGGTACCACGCAGTATTACTTTAAAGGGTCTGCGTTTGCTCACCCAACCTCACCCAACCTCTCAGCCCCAAGAGTGTCCACCCTTATGTCTCATCCAGCTGTGGGTCTAGATATGGTCAATCCAGGTTGCATCACAGCCCCTGAAGGAATTGTGTAAGAATTTCTCTCTCTTTCACTGTCTTTGTTTTACGGGTTTTTAAAAGTAATTTATTTTTATAATGGGGTTTAGCTGCTTTTCACGGCTGTGTTTATGCGGCCTTACACCCACTTGACTCACTTCCAGGCAGATATCAATACATAGGTTTTAAGATTCTTACTAGTCACATATATTCTTGTGCGGTGAATAGGGAGTGTTGAGTCCAGTTCACTGAGCAAGGAGTAGGTCTTGTCTATTACATATTGGGTGTATGGAACGGTATCTGAGCGAATTTGAAACCCTTGTTTTATGCATCACCCCACCTCACCTTTCCCATTAAGCAGCCATAGTGTGTTTTCTAAACGTGTGACTCTGTTCTGTTTTGTAATTCAGTTCAAGTGTAGCGGTTTTTACATTCCCTCTATAAGTGATAGCTTATGATAAGTGTCTTTTTCTGTGTGACTTATTTCACTTAGAATCGTCGTACCTAAATCCACTCATCTTGCTTCTACTAGCCTTATGACTTTGATTTCATGTCTGAGTGATATTCCATTGTACATAAGGACCACAACTTCTTTATGCATTTTTCCCTTTCCTGGGATATTTAAGGTGTGATGAATTGGAGGTTCTTGTCAACAGAGCAGCCCTAAACTTTGGGGTGCCTGTGTATTGCTGATTTTTAGTTTTCCCAATTTATACGCCCATGAGTGGACGTGCCCTATGCTCCCTAAGCTGTGTTTTTTCGATGTTTCACGACACACCGTACACTTCTCCAGAGTGTCTGTTGGCAATTTACATCCCACCCATCAGCGTAGCAAGGCTGCCATTTCTCCATGGCCTGTCCTGCATTTCTGGTTTTGACACTTTTTGCAGCATGGCCCTTTTGACCGATGGGAAGCGAGACTTCTTTGTAGCGCTGATTAGCCTTTCCAGGTTGCTTGGTTGGCCAAAAAGGGCGTATGCGTTTTTTCCTGAATATAATCAGGAAAAAATGCATACGCACTTTTTGGCCAAGGGCATCATTGTCGACGTTTTGCCGCTTTTCATGTGCTTTAAGGGCGATTCGAATCTACCTCCTGAAACCTGTTTCCTGCAATTCTGCCTTGCTTTCAAATCCTCTTCGTTGCCTTCCCTCAATATATTTGTGGACGAGAGTTATCATTTATAACTCAGCGGGTTTGTGAATTGCAGTGCCCCTGAGCTCCATTTTTCAACTGTCTTTTTTGGGAGCTGGCCGCAAAAGCACTGGATTGCCTCAGGCACTATTCTGGTTCCCGGCGGCAGGATTAGCCTGTGGTTAATTCTTCTTCCTGATGGGAAAATACAGTGACCTGTGCCTGTCCCAACACCTAGATCTAGTCTCTCATTGGTTGCCCCTCTTCCCGTTCATCCTCAGGACAAATTGCAACCTGTAGGGAACAGGAGCTTAAAGGTGCTGATTCTCCAAGTAGGGAGATTGCTAGTAAAGTAGCTGGAAAGGCGAACCCGAGCACAAGGAGATGAGACATGAGGTGCGATTTAGAAACCTTTCAAAATCACACGGTGTACCATCTTCTGGGTTTCTCATGCATGTTTTCGATGTAGGAAGATGCCCTTGAACCTGGAGATTTGGGACCCATGGGATGGGTACCACGCAGTATTACTTTAAAGGGTCTGCGTTTGCTCACCCAACCTCACCCAACCTCTCAGCCCCAAGAGTGTCCACCCTTATGTCTCATCCAGCTGTGGGTCTAGACATGGTCAATCCAGGTTGCAACACAGCCCCTGAACGAATTTTGTAAGAATTTCTCTCTCTTTCACTGTCTTTGTTTTACGGGTTTTTAAAAGTAATTTATTTTTATAATGGGGTTTAGCTGCTTTTCACGGCTGTGTTTATGCGGCTTTACACCCACTTGACTCACTTCCAGACAGATATCAATACATAGGTTTTAAGATTCTTACTACTCAGATATATTCTTGTGCGGTGAATAGGGGGTGTTGAGTCCAGTTCACTGAGCAAGGAGTAGGTCTTGTCTATTACATATTGGGTGTATGGAACGGTATCTGAGCGAATTTGAAACCCTTGTTTTATGCATCACCCCACCTCACCTTTCCCGTTAAGCAGACATAGTGTGTTTTCTAAACGTGTGACTCTGTTCTCTTTTGTAATTCAGTTCAAGTGTAGCGGTTTTTTCCATTCCCTCTATAAATGATAGCTTATGATAAGTGTCTTTTTCTGTGTGACTTATTTCACTTAGAATCGTCGTACCTAAATCCACTCATCTTGCTTCTACTAGCCTTATGACATTGATTTCATGTCTGAGTGATATTCCATTGTACATAAGGACCACAACTTCTTTATCCATTTTTCTGTTTCCTGGCATATTTAAGGTGTCATGAAGTGGAGGTTCTTGTGAACAGAGCAGCCCTAAACTTTGGGGTGCCTGTGTCTTGCTGATTTTTAGTTTTCCCTATTTATACGCCCATGAGTGGACGTGCCCTATGCTCCCTAAGCTGTGTTTTTTCGATGTTTCAGGACACACCGCACACTTCTCCAGAGTGGCTGTTGGCAATTTACATCCCGCCCATCAGCGTAGCAAGGCTGCCATTTCTCCATGGCCTGTCCTGCATTTCTGGTTTTGACACTTTTTGCAGCATGGCCCTTTTGACCGATGGGAAGCGAGACTTCTTTGTAGCGCTGATTTGCCTTTCCAGGTTGCTTGGTTGGCCAAAAAGGGCGTATGCGTTTTTTCCTGAATACATTCAGGAAAAAACGCATACGCCCTTTTTGGCCAAGGGCATCACTGTCGACGTTTTGCCGCTTTTCATGTGCTTTAAAGGCGATTCGAATCTACCTCCTGAAACCTGTTTCCTGCAATTCTGCCTTGCTTTCAAATCCTCTTCGTTGCCTTCCCTCAATATATCTGTGGATGAGAGTTATCATTTATAACTCTGCGGGTTTGTGAATTGCAGTGTCCCTGAGCTCCATTTTTCAACTCGCTTTTTTGGGAGCTGGCCGCAAAAGCGCGGGATTGCCTCAGGCCCTATTCTGCTTCTGGGCGGCAGGCTGAGCCTGTGGTTAAATCTTCTTCCTGATGGGAAAAAAGTGTGACCTGTGCCTGTCCCAACACCTAGAGCTAGTCTCTCGTTGGTTGCCCCTCTTCCCGTTCAACCTCAGGATAAATTGCAGTCTGTACAGAACTGGAGGTTAAAGGTGCTGATTCTCCAACGAGGGAGATTGCTAATAAAGCGGCTGGAATGGCGAACACGAGCACAAGGAGATGAGAAGTGAGGTGCGTTTCAGGAACCTTTCCCGATGAGACGGTGTACCATCTTCTGGGTTTCTCACGCATGTTTTCGATGTAGGAAGATGCCCTTGAACCTGGAGATTTGGGATCCATGGGATGGGTACGATGCAGTATTACTTTAAAGGGACTGCGTTTGCCCACCCAACCTCACCAAACCTCTCAGCCCCAAGAGTGTCCACCCTTATGTCTCATCTAGCTGTGGGTCTAGATATGGTCAGTCCACGTTGCATCACAGCCCCTGAACGAATTATGTAAGAATTTCTCTGTCTTTCACTCTCTTTGTTTCATGGGTTTATAAAAGTAATTTATTTTTAAAATGGGGTTTAGCTGCTTTTCACTGCTGTGTTTATGCTGCTTTACCCCCACTTGACACACTTCCAGTGAAATATCAATACATAGGTTTTAAGATTCTTACTAGTCAGATATATTCTTGTGCGGTGAATAGGGGGTGTTGAATCCAGTTCACTGAGCAAGGAGTAGGTCTTGTCTACTACATATTGGGTGTATGGAACGGTATCTGAGATAATTTGAAACACTTGATTTATGCATCACCCCAAATCACATTTCCCGTTAAGCAGCCATAGTGTGTTTTCAAAATGTGTGACTCTGTTCTGTTTTGTAATTCAGTTCAAGGGTAACGGTTTTTACATTCCCTCTATAAGTGATATCTTATGATAAGTGTCTTTTTCTGTGTGACTTATTTCTGTTAGAATCGTCGTACCTAAATCCAATCATCATGCTGCTACTAGCCTTAGGACATTGTTTTCATGGCTGAGTGATATTCCATTGTACATAAGGACCTCAACTTCTTTATCCATTTTTCTCTTTCCTGGGATACTTAAGGTGGAATGAAGTGGAGGTCCTTGTCAACAGAGCAGCCCTAAACTTTTGGGTGCCTGTGTCTTGCTGATTTTTAGTTTTCCCAATTTGTACACCCATGAGTGGAAGTGCCCTATGCTCTCTAAGCTGTGTGTTTTAGATGTTTCAGGACACACCGTACACTACTCCAGAGTGGCTGTTGGCAATTTACATCCCGCCCATCAGCGTAGCAAGGCTGCCATTTCTCCATGGCCTGTCCTGCATTTCTGGTTTTGACACTTTTTGCAGCATGGCCCTTTTGACAGATGGGAAGCGAGACTTCTTTGTAGCGCTGATTTGCCTTTCCAGGTTGCTTGGTTGGCCAAAAAGGGCGTATGCGTTTTTTCCTGAATATATTCAGGAAAAAACGCATACGCCCTTTTTGGCCAAGGGCATCATTGTCGACGTTTTGCCGCTTTTCATGTGCTTTAAAGGCGATTCGAATCTACCTCCTGAAACCTGTTTCCTGCAATTCTGCCTTGCTTTCAAATCCTCTTCGTTGCCTTCCCTCAATATATTTGTGGACGAGAGTTATCATTTATAACTCTGTGGGTTTGTGAATTGCAGTGTCCCTGAGCTCCATTTTTCAACTCGCTTTTTTGGGAGCTGGCCGCAAAAACGCGCGATTGCCTCAGGCCCTATTTTGGTTCCCCTCGGCATGCTGAGCCTGTAGTTAATTCTTCTTCCTGATGGGAAAATAGAGTGACCTGTGCCTGTCCCAACACCTATATCTAGTCTCTCATTGGTTGCCCCTCTTCCCGTTCATCCTCAGGACAAATTGCAACCTGTAGGGAACAGGAGCTTAAAGGTGCTGATTCTCCAAGTAGGGAGATTGCTAGTAAAGTAGCTGGAATGGCGAACCCAAGCACAAGGAGATGAGAAATGAGGTGCGTTTTAGAAACCTTTCAAAATCACACGGTGTACCATCTTCTGGGTTTCTCATGCATGTTTTCGATGTAGGAAGATGCCCTTGAACCTGGAGATTTGGGACCCATGGGATGGGTACCACGCAGTATTACTTTAAAGGGTCTGCGTTTGCTCACCCAACCTCACCCAACCTCTCAGCCCCAAGAGTGTCCACCCTTATGTCTCATCCAGCTGTGGGTCTAGATATGGTCAATCCAGGTTGCATCACAGCCCCTGAAGGAATTGTGTAAGAATTTCTCTCTCTTTCACTGTCTTTGTTTTACGGGTTTTTAAAAGTAATTTATTTTTATAATGGGGTTTAGCTGCTTTTCACGGCTGTGTTTATGCGGATTTACACCCACTTGACTCACTTCCAGGCAGATATCAATACATAGGTTTTAAGATTCTTACTAGTCACATATATTCTTGTGCGGTGAATAGGGAGTGTTGAGTCCAGTTCACTGAGCAAGGAGTAGGTCTTGTCTATTACATATTGGGTGTATGGAACGGTATCTGAGCGAATTTGAAACCCTTGTTTTATGCATCACCCCACCTCACCTTTCCCATTAAGCAGCCATAGTGTGTTTTCTAAACGTGTGACTCTGTTCTGTTTTGTAATTCAGTTCAAGTGTAGCGGTTTTTACATTCCCTCTATAAGTGATAGCTTATGATAAGTGTCTTTTTCTGTGTGACTTATTTCACTTAGAATCGTCGTACCTAAATCCACTCATCTTGCTTCTACTAGCCTTATGACTTTGATTTCATGTCTGAGTGATATTCCATTGTACATAAGGACCACAACTTCTTTATGCATTTTTCCCTTTCCTGGGATATTTAAGGTGTGATGAATTGGAGGTTCTTGTCAACAGAGCAGCCCTAAACTTTGGGGTGCCTGTGTATTGCTGATTTTTAGTTTTCCCAATTTATACGCCCATGAGTGGACGTGCCCTATGCTCCCTAAGCTGTGTTTTTTCGATGTTTCACGACACACCGTACACTTCTCCAGAGTGTCTGTTGGCAATTTACATCCCGCCCATCAGCGTAGCAAGGCTGCCATTTCTCCATGGCCTGTCCTGCATTTCTGGTTTTGACACTTTTTGCAGCATGGCCCTTTTGACCGATGGGAAGCGAGACTTCTTTGTAGCGCTGATTAGCCTTTCCAGGTTGCTTGGTTGGCCAAAAAGGGCGTATGCGTTTTTTCCTGAATATAATCAGGAAAAAATGCATACGCACTTTTTGGCCAAGGGCATCATTGTCGACGTTTTGCCGCTTTTCATGTGCTTTAAGGGCGATTCGAATCTACCTCCTGAAACCTGTTTCCTGCAATTCTGCCTTGCTTTCAAATCCTCTTCGTTGCCTTCCCTCAATATATTTGTGGACGAGAGTTATCATTTATAACTCAGCGGGTTTGTGAATTGCAGTGCCCCTGAGCTCCATTTTTCAACTGTCTTTTTTGGGAGCTGGCCGCAAAAGCACTGGATTGCCTCAGGCACTATTCTGGTCCCGGCGGCAGGATTAGCCTGTGGTTAATTCTTCTTCCTGATGGGAAAATACAGTGACCTGTGCCTGTCCCAACACCTAGATCTAGTCTCTCATTGGTTGCCCCTCTTCCCGTTCATCCTCAGGACAAATTGCAACCTGTAGGGAACAGGAGCTTAAAGGTGCTGATTCTCCAAGTAGGGAGATTGCTAGTAAAGTAGCTGGAAAGGCGAACCCGAGCACAAGGAGATGAGACATGAGGTGCGATTTAGAAACCTTTCAAAATCACACGGTGTACCATCTTCTGGGTTTCTCATGCATGTTTTCGATGTAGGAAGATGCCCTTGAACCTGGAGATTTGGGACCCATGGGATGGGTACCACGCAGTATTACTTTAAAGGGTCTGCGTTTGCTCACCCAACCTCACCCAACCTCTCAGCCCCAAGAGTGTCCACCCTTATGTCTCATCCAGCTGTGGGTCTAGACATGGTCAATCCAGGTTGCAACACAGCCCCTGAACGAATTTTGTAAGAATTTCTCTCTCTTTCACTGTCTTTGTTTTACGGGTTTTTAAAAGTAATTTATTTTTATAATGGGGTTTAGCTGCTTTTCACGGCTGTGTTTATGCGGCTTTACACCCACTTGACTCACTTCCAGACAGATATCAATACATAGGTTTTAAGATTCTTACTACTCAGATATATTCTTGTGCGGTGAATAGGGGGTGTTGAGTCCAGTTCACTGAGCAAGGAGTAGGTCTTGTCTATTACATATTGGGTGTATGGAACGGTATCTGAGCGAATTTGAAACCCTTGTTTTATGCATCACCCCACCTCACCTTTCCCGTTAAGCAGACATAGTGTGTTTTCTAAACGTGTGACTCTGTTCTCTTTTGTAATTCAGTTCAAGTGTAGCGGTTTTTTCCATTCCCTCTATAAATGATAGCTTATGATAAGTGTCTTTTTCTGTGTGACTTATTTCACTTAGAATCGTCGTACCTAAATCCACTCATCTTGCTTCTACTAGCCTTATGACATTGATTTCATGTCTGAGTGATATTCCATTGTACATAAGGACCACAACTTCTTTATCCATTTTTCTGTTTCCTGGGATATTTAAGGTGTCATGAAGTGGAGGTTCTTGTGAACAGAGCAGCCCTAAACTTTGGGGTGCCTGTGTCTTGCTGATTTTTAGTTTTCCCTATTTATACGCCCATGAGTGGACGTGCCCTATGCTCCCTAAGCTGTGTTTTTTCGATGTTTCAGGACACACCGCACACTTCTCCAGAGTGGCTGTTGGCAATTTACATCCCGCCCATCAGCGTAGCAAGGCTGCCATTTCTCCATGGCCTGTCCTGCATTTCTGGTTTTGACACTTTTTGCAGCATGGCCCTTTTGACCGATGGGAAGCGAGACTTCTTTGTAGCGCTGATTTGCCTTTCCAGGTTGCTTGGTTGGCCAAAAAGGGCGTATGCGTTTTTTCCTGAATACATTCAGGAAAAAACGCATACGCCCTTTTTGGCCAAGGGCATCACTGTCGACGTTTTGCCGCTTTTCATGTGCTTTAAAGGCGATTCGAATCTACCTCCTGAAACCTGTTTCCTGCAATTCTGCCTTGCTTTCAAATCCTCTTCGTTGCCTTCCCTCAATATATCTGTGGATGAGAGTTATCATTTATAACTCTGCGGGTTTGTGAATTGCAGTGTCCCTGAGCTCCATTTTTCAACTCGCTTTTTTGGGAGCTGGCCGCAAAAGCGCGGGATTGCCTCAGGCCCTATTCTGCTTCTGGGCGGCAGGCTGAGCCTGTGGTTAAATCTTCTTCCTGATGGGAAAAAAGTGTGACCTGTGCCTGTCCCAACACCTAGAGCTAGTCTCTCGTTGGTTGCCCCTCTTCCCGTTCAACCTCAGGATAAATTGCAGTCTGTACAGAACTGGAGGTTAAAGGTGCTGATTCTCCAACGAGGGAGATTGCTAATAAAGCGGCTGGAATGGCGAACACGAGCACAAGGAGATGAGAAGTGAGGTGCGTTTCAGGAACCTTTCCCGATGAGACGGTGTACCATCTTCTGGGTTTCTCACGCATGTTTTCGATGTAGGAAGATGCCCTTGAACCTGGAGATTTGGGATCCATGGGATGGGTACGATGCAGTATTACTTTAAAGGGACTGCGTTTGCCCACCCAACCTCACCAAACCTCTCAGCCCCAAGAGTGTCCACCCTTATGTCTCATCTAGCTGTGGGTCTAGATATGGTCAGTCCACGTTGCATCACAGCCCCTGAACGAATTATGTAAGAATTTCTCTGTCTTTCACTCTCTTTGTTTCATGGGTTTATAAAAGTAATTTATTTTTAAAATGGGGTTTAGCTGCTTTTCACTGCTGTGTTTATGCTGCTTTACCCCCACTTGACACACTTCCAGTGAAATATCAATACATAGGTTTTAAGATTCTTACTAGTCAGATATATTCTTGTGCGGTGAATAGGGGGTGTTGAATCCAGTTCACTGAGCAAGGAGTAGGTCTTGTCTACTACATATTGGGTGTATGGAACGGTATCTGAGATAATTTGAAACACTTGATTTATGCATCACCCCAAATCACATTTCCCGTTAAGCAGCCATAGTGTGTTTTCAAAATGTGTGACTCTGTTCTGTTTTGTAATTCAGTTCAAGGGTAACGGTTTTTACATTCCCTCTATAAGTGATATCTTATGATAAGTGTCTTTTTCTGTGTGACTTATTTCTGTTAGAATCGTCGTACCTAAATCCAATCATCATGCTGCTACTAGCCTTAGGACATTGTTTTCATGGCTGAGTGATATTCCATTGTACATAAGGACCTCAACTTCTTTATCCATTTTTCTCTTTCCTGGGATACTTAAGGTGGAATGAAGTGGAGGTCCTTGTCAACAGAGCAGCCCTAAACTTTTGGGTGCCTGTGTCTTGCTGATTTTTAGTTTTCCCAATTTGTACACCCATGAGTGGAAGTGCCCTATGCTCTCTAAGCTGTGTGTTTTAGATGTTTCAGGACACACCGTACACTACTCCAGAGTGGCTGTTGGCAATTTACATCCCGCCCATCAGCGTAGCAAGGCTGCCATTTCTCCATGGCCTGTCCTGCATTTCTGGTTTTGACACTTTTTGCAGCATGGCCCTTTTGACAGATGGGAAGCGAGACTTCTTTGTAGCGCTGATTTGCCTTTCCAGGTTGCTTGGTTGGCCAAAAAGGGCGTATGCGTTTTTTCCTGAATATATTCAGGAAAAAACGCATACGCCCTTTTTGGCCAAGGGCATCATTGTCGACGTTTTGCCGCTTTTCATGTGC
The DNA here is from genome assembly GCF_028021215.1 of Eschrichtius robustus. NCBI lineage: Eukaryota > Metazoa > Chordata > Mammalia > Artiodactyla > Eschrichtiidae > Eschrichtius > Eschrichtius robustus. Next base: position 1,844,529 of record NW_027175474.1, on the reverse strand, counting down.
TTTAAAGGCGATTCGAATCTACCTCCTGAAACCTGTTTCCTGCAATTCTGCCTTGCTTTCAAATCCTCTTCGTTGCCTTCCCTCAATATATTTGTGGACGAGAGTTATCATTTATAACTCTGTGGGTTTGTGAATTGCAGTGTCCCTGAGCTCCATTTTTCAACTCGCTTTTTTGGGAGCTGGCCGCAAAAACGCGCGATTGCCTCAGGCCCTATTTTGGTTCCCCTCGGCATGCTGAGCCTGTAGTTAATTCTTCTTCCTGATGGGAAAATACAGTGACCTGTGCCTGTCCCAACACCTATATCTAGTCTCTCATTGGTTGCCCCTCTTCCCGTTCATCCTCAGGACAAATTGCAACCTGTAGGGAACAGGAGCTTAAAGGTGCTGATTCTCCAAGTAGGGAGATTGCTAGTAAAGTAGCTGGAATGGCGAACCCAAGCACAAGGAGATGAGAAATGAGGTGCGTTTTAGAAACCTTTCAAAATCACACGGTGTACCATCTTCTGGGTTTCTCATGCATGTTTTCGATGTAGGAAGATGCCCTTGAACCTGGAGATTTGGGACCCATGGGATGGGTACCACGCAGTATTACTTTAAAGGGTCTGCGTTTGCTCACCCAACCTCACCAAACCTCTCAGCCCCAAGAGTGTCCACCCTTATGTCTCATCCAGCTGTGGGTCTAGATATGGTCAATCCAGGTTGCATCACAGCCCCTGAAGGAATTGTGTAAGAATTTCTCTCTCTTTCACTGTCTTTGTTTTACGGGTTTTTAAAAGTAATTTATTTTTATAATGGGGTTTAGCTGCTTTTCACGGCTGTGTTTATGCGGCCTTACACCCACTTGACTCACTTCCAGACAGATATCAATACATAGGTTTTAAGATTCTTACTAGTCACATATATTCTTGTGTGGTGAATAGGGGGTGTTGAGTCCAGTTCACTGAGCAAGGAGTAGGTCTTGTCTATTACATATTGGGTGTATGGAACGGTATCTGAGCGAATTTGAAACCCTTGTTTTATGCATCACCCCACCTCACCTTTCCCGTTAAGCAGCCATAGTGTGTTTTCTAAACGTGTGACTCTGTTCTGTTTTGTAATTCAGTTCAAGTGTAGCGGTTTTTACATTCCCTCTATAAGTGATAGCTTATGATAAGTGTCTTTTTCTGTGTGACTTATTTCACTTAGAATCGTCGTACCTAAATCCACTTATCTTGCTTCTACTAGCCTTATGACTTTGATTTCATGTCTGAGTGATATTCCATTGTACATAAGGACCACAACTTCTTTATGCATTTTTCCCTTTCCTGGGATATTTAAGGTGTGATGAATTGGAGGTTCTTGTCAACAGAGCAGCCCTAAACTTTGGGGTGCCTGTGTCTTGCTGATTTTTAGTTTTCCCAATTTATACGCCCATGAGTGGACGTGCCCTATGCTCCCTAAGCTGTGTTTTTTCGATGTTTCACGACACACCGTACACTTCTCCAGAGTGTCTGTTGGCAATTTACATCCCGCCCATCAGCGTAGCAAGGCTGCCATTTCTCCATGGCCTGTCCTGCATTTCTGGTTTTGACACTTTTTGCAGCATGGCCCTTTTGACCGATGGGAAGCGAGACTTCTTTGTAGCGCTGATTAGCCTTTCCAGGTTGCTTGGTTGGCCAAAAAGGGCGTATGCGTTTTTTCCTGAATATAATCAGGAAAAAATGCATACGCACTTTTTGGCCAAGGGCATCATTGTCGACGTTTTGCCGCTTTTCATGTGCTTTAAGGGCGATTCGAATCTACCTCCTGAAACCTGTTTCCTGCAATTCTGCCTTGCTTTCAAATCCTCTTCGTTGCCTTCCCTCAATATATTTGTGGACGAGAGTTATCATTTATAACTCAGCGGGTTTGTGAATTGCAGTGCCCCTGAGCTCCATTTTTCAACTGTCTTTTTTGGGAGCTGGCCGCAAAAGCACTGGATTGCCTCAGGCACTATTCTGGTTCCCGGCGGCAGGATTAGCCTGTGGTTAATTCTTCTTCCTGATGGGAAAATACAGTGACCTGTGCCTGTCCCAACACCTAGATCTAGTCTCTCATTGGTTGCCCCTCTTCCCGTTCATCCTCAGGACAAATTGCAACCTGTAGGGAACAGGAGCTTAAAGGTGCTGATTCTCCAAGTAGGGAGATTGCTAGTAAAGTAGCTGGAAAGGCGAACCCGAGCACAAGGAGATGAGACATGAGGTGCGATTTAGAAACCTTTCAAAATCACACGGTGTACCATCTTCTGGGTTTCTCATGCATGTTTTCGATGTAGGAAGATGCCCTTGAACCTGGAGATTTGGGACCCATGGGATGGGTACCACGCAGTATTACTTTAAAGGGTCTGCGTTTGCTCACCCAACCTCACCCAACCTCTCAGCCCCAAGAGTGTCCACCCTTATGTCTCATCCAGCTGTGGGTCTAGACATGGTCAATCCAGGTTGCAACACAGCCCCTGAACGAATTTTGTAAGAATTTCTCTCTCTTTCACTGTCTTTGTTTTACGGGTTTTTAAAAGTAATTTATTTTTATAATGGGGTTTAGCTGCTTTTCACGGCTGTGTTTATGCGGCTTTACACCCACTTGACTCACTTCCAGACAGATATCAATACATAGGTTTTAAGATTCTTACTACTCAGATATATTCTTGTGCGGTGAATAGGGGGTGTTGAGTCCAGTTCACTGAGCAAGGAGTAGGTCTTGTCTATTACATATTGGGTGTATGGAACGGTATCTGAGCGAATTTGAAACCCTTGTTTTATGCATCACCCCACCTCACCTTTCCCGTTAAGCAGACATAGTGTGTTTTCTAAACGTGTGACTCTGTTCTCTTTTGTAATTCAGTTCAAGTGTAGCGGTTTTTTCCATTCCCTCTATAAATGATAGCTTATGATAAGTGTCTTTTTCTGTGTGACTTATTTCACTTAGAATCGTCGTACCTAAATCCACTCATCTTGCTTCTACTAGCCTTATGACATTGATTTCATGTCTGAGTGATATTCCATTGTACATAAGGACCACAACTTCTTTATCCATTTTTCTGTTTCCTGGGATATTTAAGGTGTCATGAAGTGGAGGTTCTTGTGAACAGAGCAGCCCTAAACTTTGGGGTGCCTGTGTCTTGCTGATTTTTAGTTTTCCCTATTTATACGCCCATGAGTGGACGTGCCCTATGCTCCCTAAGCTGTGTTTTTTCGATGTTTCAGGACACACCGCACACTTCTCCAGAGTGGCTGTTGGCAATTTACATCCCGCCCATCAGCGTAGCAAGGCTGCCATTTCTCCATGGCCTGTCCTGCATTTCTGGTTTTGACACTTTTTGCAGCATGGCCCTTTTGACCGATGGGAAGCGAGACTTCTTTGTAGCGCTGATTTGCCTTTCCAGGTTGCTTGGTTGGCCAAAAAGGGCGTATGCGTTTTTTCCTGAATACATTCAGGAAAAAACGCATACGCCCTTTTTGGCCAAGGGCATCACTGTCGACGTTTTGCCGCTTTTCATGTGCTTTAAAGGCGATTCGAATCTACCTCCTGAAACCTGTTTCCTGCAATTCTGCCTTGCTTTCAAATCCTCTTCGTTGCCTTCCCTCAATATATCTGTGGATGAGAGTTATCATTTATAACTCTGCGGGTTTGTGAATTGCAGTGTCCCTGAGCTCCATTTTTCAACTCGCTTTTTTGGGAGCTGGCCGCAAAAGCGCGGGATTGCCTCAGGCCCTATTCTGCTTCTGGGCGGCAGGCTGAGCCTGTGGTTAAATCTTCTTCCTGATGGGAAAAAAGTGTGACCTGTGCCTGTCCCAACACCTAGAGCTAGTCTCTCGTTGGTTGCCCCTCTTCCCGTTCAACCTCAGGATAAATTGCAGTCTGTACAGAACTGGAGGTTAAAGGTGCTGATTCTCCAACGAGGGAGATTGCTAATAAAGCGGCTGGAATGGCGAACACGAGCACAAGGAGATGAGAAGTGAGGTGCGTTTCAGGAACCTTTCCCGATGAGACGGTGTACCATCTTCTGGGTTTCTCACGCATGTTTTCGATGTAGGAAGATGCCCTTGAACCTGGAGATTTGGGATCCATGGGATGGGTACGATGCAGTATTACTTTAAAGGGACTGCGTTTGCCCACCCAACCTCACCAAACCTCTCAGCCCCAAGAGTGTCCACCCTTATGTCTCATCTAGCTGTGGGTCTAGATATGGTCAGTCCACGTTGCATCACAGCCCCTGAACGAATTATGTAAGAATTTCTCTGTCTTTCACTCTCTTTGTTTCATGGGTTTATAAAAGTAATTTATTTTTAAAATGGGGTTTAGCTGCTTTTCACTGCTGTGTTTATGCTGCTTTACCCCCACTTGACACACTTCCAGTGAAATATCAATACATAGGTTTTAAGATTCTTACTAGTCAGATATATTCTTGTGCGGTGAATAGGGGGTGTTGAATCCAGTTCACTGAGCAAGGAGTAGGTCTTGTCTACTACATATTGGGTGTATGGAACGGTATCTGAGATAATTTGAAACACTTGATTTATGCATCACCCCAAATCACATTTCCCGTTAAGCAGCCATAGTGTGTTTTCAAAATGTGTGACTCTGTTCTGTTTTGTAATTCAGTTCAAGGGTAACGGTTTTTACATTCCCTCTATAAGTGATATCTTATGATAAGTGTCTTTTTCTGTGTGACTTATTTCTGTTAGAATCGTCGTACCTAAATCCAATCATCATGCTGCTACTAGCCTTAGGACATTGTTTTCATGGCTGAGTGATATTCCATTGTACATAAGGACCTCAACTTCTTTATCCATTTTTCTCTTTCCTGGGATACTTAAGGTGGAATGAAGTGGAGGTCCTTGTCAACAGAGCAGCCCTAAACTTTTGGGTGCCTGTGTCTTGCTGATTTTTAGTTTTCCCAATTTGTACACCCATGAGTGGAAGTGCCCTATGCTCTCTAAGCTGTGTGTTTTAGATGTTTCAGGACACACCGTACACTACTCCAGAGTGGCTGTTGGCAATTTACATCCCGCCCATCAGCGTAGCAAGGCTGCCATTTCTCCATGGCCTGTCCTGCATTTCTGGTTTTGACACTTTTTGCAGCATGGCCCTTTTGACAGATGGGAAGCGAGACTTCTTTGTAGCGCTGATTTGCCTTTCCAGGTTGCTTGGTTGGCCAAAAAGGGCGTATGCGTTTTTTCCTGAATATATTCAGGAAAAAACGCATACGCCCTTTTTGGCCAAGGGCATCATTGTCGACGTTTTGCCGCTTTTCATGTGCTTTAAAGGCGATTCGAATCTACCTCCTGAAACCTGTTTCCTGCAATTCTGCCTTGCTTTCAAATCCTCTTCGTTGCCTTCCCTCAATATATTTGTGGACGAGAGTTATCATTTATAACTCTGTGGGTTTGTGAATTGCAGTGTCCCTGAGCTCCATTTTTCAACTCGCTTTTTTGGGAGCTGGCCGCAAAAACGCGGGATTGCCTCAGGCCCTATTTTGGTTCCCCTCGGCATGCTGAGCCTGTAGTTAATTCTTCTTCCTGATGGGAAAATAGAGTGACCTGTGCCTGTCCCAACACCTATATCTAGTCTCTCATTGGTTGCCCCTCTTCCCGTTCATCCTCAGGACAAATTGCAACCTGTAGGGAACAGGAGCTTAAAGGTGCTGATTCTCCAAGTAGGGAGATTGCTAGTAAAGTAGCTGGAATGGCGAACCCAAGCACAAGGAGATGAGAAATGAGGTGCGTTTTAGAAACCTTTCAAAATCACACGGTGTACCATCTTCTGGGTTTCTCATGCATGTTTTCGATGTAGGAAGATGCCCTTGAACCTGGAGATTTGGGACCCATGGGATGGGTACCACGCAGTATTACTTTAAAGGGTCTGCGTTTGCTCACCCAACCTCACCAAACCTCTCAGCCCCAAGAGTGTCCACCCTTATGTCTCATCCAGCTGTGGGTCTAGATATGGTCAATCCAGGTTGCATCACAGCCCCTGAAGGAATTGTGTAAGAATTTCTCTCTCTTTCACTGTCTTTCTTTTACGGGTTTTTAAAAGTAATTTATTTTTATAATGGGGTTTAGCTGCTTTTCATGGCTGTGTTTATGCGGCCTTACACCCACTTGACTCACTTCCAGACAGATATCAATACATAGGTTTTAAGATTCTTACTAGTCACATATATTCTTGTGTGGTGAATAGGGGGTGTTGAGTCCAGTTCACTGAGCAAGGAGTAGGTCTTGTCTATTACATATTGGGTGTATGGAACGGTATCTGAGCGAATTTGAAACCCTTGTTTTATGCATCACCCCACCTCACCTTTCCCGTTAAGCAGCCATAGTGTGTTTTCTAAACGTGTGACTCTGTTCTGTTTTGTAATTCAGTTCAAGTGTAGCGGTTTTTACATTCCCTCTATAAGTGATAGCTTATGATAAGTGTCTTTTTCTGTGTGACTTATTTCACTTAGAATCGTCGTACCTAAATCCACTCATCTTGCTTCTACTAGCCTTATGACTTTGATTTCATGTCTGAGTGATATTCCATTGTACATAAGGACCACAACTTCTTTATGCATTTTTCCCTTTCCTGGGATATTTAAGGTGTGATGAATTGGAGGTTCTTGTCAACAGAGCAGCCCTAAACTTTGGGGTGCCTGTGTCTTGCTGATTTTTAGTTTTCCCAATTTATACGCCCATGAGTGGACGTGCCCTATGCTCCCTAAGCTGTGTTTTTTCGATGTTTCACGACACACCGTACACTTCTCCAGAGTGTCTGTTGGCAATTTACATCCCGCCCATCAGCGTAGCAAGGCTGCCATTTCTCCATGGCCTGTCCTGCATTTCTGGTTTTGACACTTTTTGCAGCATGGCCCTTTTGACCGATGGGAAGCGAGACTTCTTTGTAGCGCTGATTAGCCTTTCCAGGTTGCTTGGTTGGCCAAAAAGGGCGTATGCGTTTTTTCCTGAATATAATCAGGAAAAAATGCATACGCACTTTTTGGCCAAGGGCATCATTGTCGACGTTTTGCCGCTTTTCATGTGCTTTAAGGGCGATTCGAATCTACCTCCTGAAACCTGTTTCCTGCAATTCTGCCTTGCTTTCAAATCCTCTTCGTTGCCTTCCCTCAATATATTTGTGGACGAGAGTTATCATTTATAACTCAGCGGGTTTGTGAATTGCAGTGCCCCTGAGCTCCATTTTTCAACTGTCTTTTTTGGGAGCTGGCCGCAAAAGCACTGGATTGCCTCAGGCACTATTCTGGTTCCCGGCGGCAGGATTAGCCTGTGGTTAATTCTTCTTCCTGATGGGAAAATACAGTGACCTGTGCCTGTCCCAACACCTAGATCTAGTCTCTCATTGGTTGCCCCTCTTCCCGTTCATCCTCAGGACAAATTGCAACCTGTAGGGAACAGGAGCTTAAAGGTGCTGATTCTCCAAGTAGGGAGATTGCTAGTAAAGTAGCTGGAAAGGCGAACCCGAGCACAAGGAGATGAGACATGAGGTGCGATTTAGAAACCTTTCAAAATCACACGGTGTACCATCTTCTGGGTTTCTCATGCATGTTTTCGATGTAGGAAGATGCCCTTGAACCTGGAGATTTGGGACCCATGGGATGGGTACCACGCAGTATTACTTTAAAGGGTCTGCGTTTGCTCACCCAACCTCACCCAACCTCTCAGCCCCAAGAGTGTCCACCCTTATGTCTCATCCAGCTGTGGGTCTAGACATGGTCAATCCAGGTTGCAACACAGCCCCTGAACGAATTTTGTAAGAATTTCTCTCTCTTTCACTGTCTTTGTTTTACGGGTTTTTAAAAGTAATTTATTTTTATAATGGGGTTTAGCTGCTTTTCACGGCTGTGTTTATGCGGCTTTACACCCACTTGACTCACTTCCAGACAGATATCAATACATAGGTTTTAAGATTCTTACTACTCAGATATATTCTTGTGCGGTGAATAGGGGGTGTTGAGTCCAGTTCACTGAGCAAGGAGTAGGTCTTGTCTATTACATATTGGGTGTATGGAACGGTATCTGAGCGAATTTGAAACCCTTGTTTTATGCATCACCCTACCTCACCTTTCCCGTTAAGCAGACATAGTGTGTTTTCTAAACGTGTGACTCTGTTCTCTTTTGTAATTCAGTTCAAGTGTAGCGGTTTTTTCCATTCCCTCTATAAATGATAGCTTATGATAAGTGTCTTTTTCTGTGTGACTTATTTCACTTAGAATCGTCGTACCTAAATCCACTCATCTTGCTTCTACTAGCCTTATGACATTGATTTCATGTCTGAGTGATATTCCATTGTACATAAGGACCACAACTTCTTTATCCATTTTTCTGTTTCCTGGGATATTTAAGGTGTCATGAAGTGGAGGTTCTTGTGAACAGAGCAGCCCTAAACTTTGGGGTGCCTGTGTCTTGCTGATTTTTAGTTTTCCCTATTTATACGCCCATGAGTGGACGTGCCCTATGCTCCCTAAGCTGTGTTTTTTCGATGTTTCAGGACACACCGCACACTTCTCCAGAGTGGCTGTTGGCAATTTACATCCCGCCCATCAGCGTAGCAAGGCTGCCATTTCTCCATGGCCTGTCCTGCATTTCTGGTTTTGACACTTTTTGCAGCATGGCCCTTTTGACCGATGGGAAGCGAGACTTCTTTGTAGCGCTGATTTGCCTTTCCAGGTTGCTTGGTTGGCCAAAAAGGGCGTATGCGTTTTTTCCTGAATACATTCAGGAAAAAACGCATACGCCCTTTTTGGCCAAGGGCATCACTGTCGACGTTTTGCCGCTTTTCATGTGCTTTAAAGGCGATTCGAATCTACCTCCTGAAACCTGTTTCCTGCAATTCTGCCTTGCTTTCAAATCCTCTTCGTTGCCTTCCCTCAATATATCTGTGGATGAGAGTTATCATTTATAACTCTGCGGGTTTGTGAATTGCAGTGTCCCTGAGCTCCATTTTTCAACTCGCTTTTTTGGGAGCTGGCCGCAAAAGCGCGGGATTGCCTCAGGCCCTATTCTGCTTCTGGGCGGCAGGCTGAGCCTGTGGTTAAATCTTCTTCCTGATGGGAAAAAAGTGTGACCTGTGCCTGTCCCAACACCTAGAGCTAGTCTCTCGTTGGTTGCCCCTCTTCCCGTTCAACCTCAGGATAAATTGCAGTCTGTACAGAACTGGAGGTTAAAGGTGCTGATTCTCCAACGAGGGAGATTGCTAATAAAGCGGCTGGAATGGCGAACACGAGCACAAGGAGATGAGAAGTGAGGTGCGTTTCAGGAACCTTTCCCGATGAGACGGTGTACCATCTTCTGGGTTTCTCACGCATGTTTTCGATGTAGGAAGATGCCCTTGAACCTGGAGATTTGGGATCCATGGGATGGGTACGATGCAGTATTACTTTAAAGGGACTGCGTTTGCCCACCCAACCTCACCAAACCTCTCAGCCCCAAGAGTGTCCACCCTTATGTCTCATCTAGCTGTGGGTCTAGATATGGTCAGTCCACGTTGCATCACAGCCCCTGAACGAATTATGTAAGAATTTCTCTGTCTTTCACTCTCTTTGTTTCATGGGTTTATAAAAGTAATTTATTTTTAAAATGGGGTTTAGCTGCTTTTCACTGCTGTGTTTATGCTGCTTTACCCCCACTTGACACACTTCCAGTGAAATATCAATACATAGGTTTTAAGATTCTTACTAGTCAGATATATTCTTGTGCGGTGAATAGGGGGTGTTGAATCCAGTTCACTGAGCAAGGAGTAGGTCTTGTCTACTACATATTGGGTGTATGGAACGGTATCTGAGATAATTTGAAACACTTGATTTATGCATCACCCCAAATCACATTTCCCGTTAAGCAGCCATAGTGTGTTTTCAAAATGTGTGACTCTGTTCTGTTTTGTAATTCAGTTCAAGGGTAACGGTTTTTACATTCCCTCTATAAGTGATATCTTATGATAAGTGTCTTTTTCTGTGTGACTTATTTCTGTTAGAATCGTCGTACCTAAATCCAATCATCATGCTGCTACTAGCCTTAGGACATTGTTTTCATGGCTGAGTGATATTCCATTGTACATAAGGACCTCAACTTCTTTATCCATTTTTCTCTTTCCTGGGATACTTAAGGTGGAATGAAGTGGAGGTCCTTGTCAACAGAGCAGCCCTAAACTTTTGGGTGCCTGTGTCTTGCTGATTTTTAGTTTTCCCAATTTGTACACCCATGAGTGGAAGTGCCCTATGCTCTCTAAGCTGTGTGTTTTAGATGTTTCAGGACACACCGTACACTACTCCAGAGTGGCTGTTGGCAATTTACATCCCGCCCATCAGCGTAGCAAGGCTGCCATTTCTCCATGGCCTGTCCTGCATTTCTGGTTTTGACACTTTTTGCAGCATGGCCCTTTTGACAGATGGGAAGCGAGACTTCTTTGTAGCGCTGATTTGCCTTTCCAGGTTGCTTGGTTGGCCAAAAAGGGCGTATGCGTTTTTTCCTGAATATATTCAGGAAAAAACGCATACGCCCTTTTTGGCCAAGGGCATCATTGTCGACGTTTTGCCGCTTTTCATGTGCTTTAAAGGCGATTCGAATCTACCTCCTGAAACCTGTTTCCTGCAATTCTGCCTTGCTTTCAAATCCTCTTCGTTGCCTTCCCTCAATATATTTGTGGACGAGAGTTATCATTTATAACTCTGTGGGTTTGTGAATTGCAGTGTCCCTGAGCTCCATTTTTCAACTCGCTTTTTTGGGAGCTGGCCGCAAAAACGCGGGATTGCCTCAGGCCCTATTTTGGTTCCCCTCGGCATGCTGAGCCTGTAGTTAATTCTTCTTCCTGATGGGAAAATAGAGTGACCTGTGCCTGTCCCAACACCTATATCTAGTCTCTCATTGGTTGCCCCTCTTCCCGTTCATCCTCAGGACAAATTGCAACCTGTAGGGAACAGGAGCTTAAAGGTGCTGATTCTCCAAGTAGGGAGATTGCTAGTAAAGTAGCTGGAATGGCGAACCCAAGCACAAGGAGATGAGAAATGAGGTGCGTTTTAGAAACCTTTCAAAATCACACGGTGTACCATCTTCTGGGTTTCTCATGCATGTTTTCGATGTAGGAAGATGCCCTTGAACCTGGAGTTTTGGGACCCATGGGATGGGTACCACGCAGTATTACTTTAAAGGGTCTGCGTTTGCTCACCCAACCTCTCAGCCCCAAGAGTGTCCACCCTTATGTCTCATCCAGCTGTGGGTCTAGATATGGTCAATCCAGGTTGCATCACAGCCCCTGAAGGAATTGTGTAAGAATTTCTCTCTCTTTCACTGTCTTTGTTTTACGGGTTTTTAAAAGTAATTTATTTTTATAATGGGGTTTAGCTGCTTTTCACGGCTGTGTTTATGCGGCCTTACACCCACTTGACTCACTTCCAGACAGATATCAATACATAGGTTTTAAGATTCTTACTAGTCACATATATTCTTGTGCGGTGAATAGGGGGTGTTGAGTCCAGTTCACTGAGCAAGGAGTAGGTCTTGTCTATTACATATTGGGTGTATGGAACGGTATCTGGGCGAATTTGAAACCCTTGTTTTATGCATCACCCCACCTCACCTTTCCCATTAAGCAGCCATAGTGTGTTTTCTAAACGTGTGACTCTGTTCTGTTTTGTAATTCAGTTCAAGTGTAGCGGTTTTTACATTCCCTCTATAAGTGATAGCTTATGATAAGTGTCTTTTTCTGTGTGACTTATTTCACTTAGAATCGTCGTACCTAAATCCACTCATCTTGCTTCTACTAGCCTTATGACTTTGATTTCATGTCTGAGTGATATTCCATTGTACATAAGGACCTCAACTTCTTTATCCATTTTTCTCTTTCCTGGGATACTTAAGGTGGAATGAAGTGGAGGTCCTTGTCAACAGAGCAGCCCTAAACTTTTGGGTGCCTGTGTCTTGCTGATTTTTAGTTTTCCCAATTTGTACACCCATGAGTGGAAGTGCCCTATGCTCTCTAAGCTGTGTGTTTTAGATGTTTCAGGACACACCGTACACTACTCCAGAGTGGCTGTTGGCAATTTACATCCCGCCCATCAGCGTAGCAAGGCTGCCATTTCTCCATGGCCTGTCCTGCATTTCTGGTTTTGACACTTTTTGCAGCATGGCCCTTTTGACAGATGGGAAGCGAGACTTCTTTGTAGCGCTGATTTGCCTTTCCAGGTTGCTTGGTTGGCCAAAAAGGGCGTATGCGTTTTTTCCTGAATATATTCAGGAAAAAACGCATACGCCCTTTTTGGCCAAGGGCATCATTGTCGACGTTTTGCCGCTTTTCATGTGCTTTGAAGGCGATTCGAATCTACCTCCTGAAACCTGTTTCCTGCAATTCTGCCTTGCTTTCAAATCCTCTTCGTTGCCTTCCCTCAATATATTTGTGGACGAGAGTTATCATTTATAACTCTGTGGGTTTGTGAATTGCAGTGTCCCTGAGCTCCATTTTTCAACTCGCTTTTTTGGGAGCTGGCCGCAAAAACGCGGGATTGCCTCAGGCCCTCTTTTGGTTCCCCTCGGCATGCTGAGCCTGTAGTTAATTCTTCTTCCTGATGGGAAAATAGAGTGACCTGTGCCTGTCCCAACACCTATATCTAGTCTCTCATTGGTTGCCCCTCTTCCCGTTCATCCTCAGGACAAATTGCAACCTGTAGGGAACAGGAGCTTAAAGGTGCTGATTCTCCAAGTAGGGAGATTGCTAGTAAAGTAGCTGGAATGGCGAACCCAAGCACAAGGAGATGAGAAATGAGGTGCGTTTTAGAAACCTTTCAAAATCACACGGTGTACCATCTTCTGGGTTTCTCATGCATGTTTTCGATGTAGGAAGATGCCCTTGAACCTGGAGTTTTGGGACCCATGGGATGGGTACCACGCAGTATTACTTTAAAGGGTCTGCGTTTGCTCACCCAACCTCTCAGCCCCAAGAGTGTCCACCCTTATGTCTCATCCAGCTGTGGGTCTAGATATGGTCAATCCAGGTTGCATCACAGCCCCTGAAGGAATTGTGTAAGAATTTCTCTCTCTTTCACTGTCTTTGTTTTACGGGTTTTTAAAAGTAATTTATTTTTATAATGGGGTTTAGCTGCTTTTCACGGCTGTGTTTATGCGGCCTTACACCCACTTGACTCACTTCCAGACAGATATCAATACATAGGTTTTAAGATTCTTACTAGTCACATATATTCTTGTGCGGTGAATAGGGGGTGTTGAGTCCAGTTCACTGAGCAAGGAGTAGGTCTTGTCTATTACATATTGGGTGTATGGAACGGTATCTGGGCGAATTTGAAACCCTTGTTTTATGCATCACCCCACCTCACCTTTCCCATTAAGCAGCCATAGTGTGTTTTCTAAACGTGTGACTCTGTTCTGTTTTGTAATTCAGTTCAAGTGTAGCGGTTTTTACATTCCCTCTATAAGTGATAGCTTATGATAAGTGTCTTTTTCTGTGTGACTTATTTCACTTAGAATCGTCGTACCTAAATCCACTCATCTTGCTTCTACTAGCCTTATGACTTTGATTTCATGTCTGAGTGATATTCCATTGTACATAAGGACCACAACTTCTTTATGCATTTTTCCCTTTCCTGGGATATTTAAGGTGTGATGAATTGGAGGTTCTTGTCAACAGAGCAGCCCTAAACTTTGGGGTGCCTGTGTCTTGCTGATTTTTAGTTTTCCCAATTTATACGCCCATGAGTGGACGTGCCCTATGCTCCCTAAGCTGTGTTTTTTCGATGTTTCACGACACACCGTACACTTCTCCAGAGTGTCTGTTGGCAATTTACATCCCGCCCATCAGCGTAGCAAGGCTGCCATTTCTCCATGGCCTGTCCTGCATTTCTGGTTTTGACACTTTTTGCAGCATGGCCCTTTTGACCGATGGGAAGCGAGACTTCTTTGTAGCGCTGATTAGCCTTTCCAGGTTGCTTGGTTGGCCAAAAAGGGCGTATGCGTTTTTTCCTGAATATAATCAGGAAAAAATGCATACGCACTTTTTGGCCAAGGGCATCATTGTCGACGTTTTGCCGCTTTTCATGTGCTTTAAGGGCGATTCGAATCTACCTCCTGAAACCTGTTTCCTGCAATTCTGCCTTGCTTTCAAATCCTCTTCGTTGCCTTCCCTCAATATATTTGTGGACGAGAGTTATCATTTATAACTCAGCGGGTTTGTGAATTGCAGTGCCCCTGAGCTCCATTTTTCAACTGTCTTTTTTGGGAGCTGGCCGCAAAAGCACTGGATTGCCTCAGGCACTATTCTGGTTCCCGGCGGCAGGATTAGCCTGTGGTTAATTCTTCTTCCTGATGGGAAAATACAGTGACCTGTGCCTGTCCCAACACCTAGATCTAGTCTCTCATTGGTTGCCACTCTTCCCGTTCATCCTCAGGACAAATTGCAACCTGTAGGGAACAGGAGCTTAAAGGTGCTGATTCTCCAATTAGGGAGATTGCTAGTAAAGTAGCTGGAAAGGCGAACCCGAGCACAAGGAGATGAGACATGAGGTGCGATTTAGAAACCTTTCAAAATCACACGGTGTACCATCTTCTGGGTTTCTCATGCATGTTTTCGATGTAGGAAGATGCCCTTGAACCTGGAGATTTGGGACCCATGGGATGGGTACCACGCAGTATTACTTTAAAGGGTCTGCGTTCGCTCACCCAACCTCACCCAACCTCTCAGCCCCAAGAGTGTCCACCCTTATGTCTCATCCAGCTGTGGGTCTAGACATGGTCAATCCAGGTTGCAACACAGCCCCTGAACGAATTTTATAAGAATTTCTCTCTCTTTCACTGTCTTTGTTTTACGGGTTTTTAAAAGTAATTTATTTTTATAATGGGGTTTAGCTGCTTTTCACGGCTGTGTTTATATGGCTTTACACCCACTTGACTCACTTCCAGACAGATATCAATACATAGGTTTTAAGATTCTTACTACTCAGATATATTCTTATGCGGTGAATAGGGGGTGTTGAGTCCAGTTCACTGAGCAAGGAGTAGGTCTTGTCTATTACATATTGGGTGTATGGAACGGTATCTGAGCGAATTTGAAACCCTTGTTTTATGCATCACCCCACCTCACCTTTCCCGTTAAGCAGACATAGTGTGTTTTCTAAACGTGTGACTCTGTTCTCTTTTGTAATTCAGTTCAAGTGTAGCGGTTTTTTCCATTCCCTCTATAAATGATAGCTTATGATAAGTGTCTTTTTCTGTGTGACTTATTTCACTTAGAATCGTCGTACCTAAATCCACTCATCTTGCTTCTACTAACCTTATGACATTGATTTCATGTCTGAGTGATATTCCATTGTACATAAGGACCACAACTTCTTTATGCATTTTTCCCTTTCCTGGGATATTTAAGGTGTGATGAATTGGAGGTTCTTGTCAACAGAGCAGCCCTAAACTTTGGGGTGCCTGTGTATTGCTGATTTTTAGTTTTCCCAATTTATACGCCCATGAGTGGACGTGCCCTATGCTCCCTAAGCTGTGTTTTTTCGATGTTTCACGACACACCGTACACTTCTCCAGAGTGTCTGTTGGCAATTTACATCCCGCCCATCAGCGTAGCAAGGCTGCCATTTCTCCATGGCCTGTCCTGCATTTCTGGTTTTGACACTTTTTGCAGCATGGCCCTTTTGACCGATGGGAAGCGAGACTTCTTTGTAGCGCTGATTAGCCTTTCCAGGTTGCTTGGTTGGCCAAAAAGGGCGTATGCGTTTTTTCCTGAATATAATCAGGAAAAAATGCATACGCACTTTTTGGCCAAGGGCATCATTGTCGACGTTTTGCCGCTTTTCATGTGCTTTAAGGGCGATTCGAATCTACCTCCTGAAACCTGTTTCCTGCAATTCTGCCTTGCTTTCAAATCCTCTTCGTTGCCTTCCCTCAATATATTTGTGGACGAGAGTTATCATTTATAACTCAGCGGGTTTGTGAATTGCAGTGCCCCTGAGCTCCATTTTTCAACTGTCTTTTTTGGGAGCTGGCCGCAAAAGCACTGGATTGCCTCAGGCACTATTCTGGTTCCCGGCGGCAGGATTAGCCTGTGGTTAATTCTTCTTCCTGATGGGAAAATACAGTGACCTGTGCCTGTCCCAACACCTAGATCTAGTCTCTCATTGGTTGCCCCTCTTCCCGTTCATCCTCAGGACAAATTGCAACCTGTAGGGAACAGGAGCTTAAAGGTGCTGATTCTCCAAGTAGGGAGATTGCTAGTAAAGTAGCTGGAAAGGCGAACCCGAGCACAAGGAGATGAGACATGAGGTGCGATTTAGAAACCTTTCAAAATCACACGGTGTACCATCTTCTGGGTTTCTCATGCATGTTTTCGATGTAGGAAGATGCCCTTGAACCTGGAGATTTGGGACCCATGGGATGGGTACCACGCAGTATTACTTTAAAGGGTCTGCGTTTGCTCACCCAACCTCACCCAACCTCTCAGCCCCAAGAGTGTCCACCCTTATGTCTCATCCAGCTGTGGGTCTAGACATGGTCAATCCAGGTTGCAACACAGCCCCTGAACGAATTTTGTAAGAATTTCTCTCTCTTTCACTGTCTTTGTTTTACGGGTTTTTAAAAGTAATTTATTTTTATAATGGGGTTTAGCTGCTTTTCACGGCTGTGTTTATGCGGCTTTACACCCACTTGACTCACTTCCAGACAGATATCAATACATAGGTTTTAAGATTCTTACTACTCAGATATATTCTTGTGCGGTGAATAGGGGGTGTTGAGTCCAGTTCACTGAGCAAGGAGTAGGTCTTGTCTATTACATATTGGGTGTATGGAACGGTATCTGAGCGAATTTGAAACCCTTGTTTTATGCATCACCCCACCTCACCTTTCCCGTTAAGCAGACATAGTGTGTTTTCTAAACGTGTGACTCTGTTCTCTTTTGTAATTCAGTTCAAGTGTAGCGGTTTTTTCCATTCCCTCTATAAATGATAGCTTATGATAAGTGTCTTTTTCTGTGTGACTTATTTCACTTAGAATCGTCGTACCTAAATCCACTCATCTTGCTTCTACTAGCCTTATGACATTGATTTCATGTCTGAGTGATATTCCATTGTACATAAGGACCACAACTTCTTTATCCATTTTTCTGTTTCCTGGCATATTTAAGGTGTCATGAAGTGGAGGTTCTTGTGAACAGAGCAGCCCTAAACTTTGGGGTGCCTGTGTCTTGCTGATTTTTAGTTTTCCCTATTTATACGCCCATGAGTGGACGTGCCCTATGCTCCCTAAGCTGTGTTTTTTCGATGTTTCAGGACACACCGCACACTTCTCCAGAGTGGCTGTTGGCAATTTACATCCCGCCCATCAGCGTAGCAAGGCTGCCATTTCTCCATGGCCTGTCCTGCATTTCTGGTTTTGACACTTTTTGCAGCATGGCCCTTTTGACCGATGGGAAGCGAGACTTCTTTGTAGCGCTGATTTGCCTTTCCAGGTTGCTTGGTTGGCCAAAAAGGGCGTATGCGTTTTTTCCTGAATACATTCAGGAAAAAACGCATACGCCCTTTTTGGCCAAGGGCATCACTGTCGACGTTTTGCCGCTTTTCATGTGCTTTAAAGGCGATTCGAATCTACCTCCTGAAACCTGTTTCCTGCAATTCTGCCTTGCTTTCAAATCCTCTTCGTTGCCTTCCCTCAATATATCTGTGGATGAGAGTTATCATTTATAACTCTGCGGGTTTGTGAATTGCAGTGTCCCTGAGCTCCATTTTTCAACTCGCTTTTTTGGGAGCTGGCCGCAAAAGCGCGGGATTGCCTCAGGCCCTATTCTGCTTCTGGGCGGCAGGCTGAGCCTGTGGTTAAATCTTCTTCCTGATGGGAAAAAAGTGTGACCTGTGCCTGTCCCAACACCTAGAGCTAGTCTCTCGTTGGTTGCCCCTCTTCCCGTTCAACCTCAGGATAAATTGCAGTCTGTACAGAACTGGAGGTTAAAGGTGCTGATTCTCCAACGAGGGAGATTGCTAATAAAGCGGCTGGAATGGCGAACACGAGCACAAGGAGATGAGAAGTGAGGTGCGTTTCAGGAACCTTTCCCGATGAGACGGTGTACCATCTTCTGGGTTTCTCACGCATGTTTTCGATGTAGGAAGATGCCCTTGAACCTGGAGATTTGGGATCCATGGGATGGGTACGATGCAGTATTACTTTAAAGGGACTGCGTTTGCCCACCCAACCTCACCAAACCTCTCAGCCCCAAGAGTGTCCACCCTTATGTCTCATCTAGCTGTGGGTCTAGATATGGTCAGTCCACGTTGCATCACAGCCCCTGAACGAATTATGTAAGAATTTCTCTGTCTTTCACTCTCTTTGTTTCATGGGTTTATAAAAGTAATTTATTTTTAAAATGGGGTTTAGCTGCTTTTCACTGCTGTGTTTATGCTGCTTTACCCCCACTTGACACACTTCCAGTGAAATATCAATACATAGGTTTTAAGATTCTTACTAGTCAGATATATTCTTGTGCGGTGAATAGGGGGTGTTGAATCCAGTTCACTGAGCAAGGAGTAGGTCTTGTCTACTACATATTGGGTGTATGGAACGGTATCTGAGATAATTTGAAACACTTGATTTATGCATCACCCCAAATCACATTTCCCGTTAAGCAGCCATAGTGTGTTTTCAAAATGTGTGACTCTGTTCTGTTTTGTAATTCAGTTCAAGGGTAACGGTTTTTACATTCCCTCTATAAGTGATATCTTATGATAAGTGTCTTTTTCTGTGTGACTTATTTCTGTTAGAATCGTCGTACCTAAATCCAATCATCATGCTGCTCCTAGCCTTAGGACATTGTTTTCATGGCTGAGTGATATTCCATTGTACATAAGGACCTCAACTTCTTTATCCATTTTTCTCTTTCCTGGGATACTTAAGGTGGAATGAAGTGGAGGTCCTTGTCAACAGAGCAGCCCTAAACTTTTGGGTGCCTGTGTCTTGCTGATTTTTAGTTTTCCCAATTTGTACACCCATGAGTGGAAGTGCCCTATGCTCTCTAAGCTGTGTGTTTTAGATGTTTCAGGACACACCGTACACTACTCCAGAGTGGCTGTTGGCAATTTACATCCCGCCCATCAGCGTAGCAAGGCTGCCATTTCTCCATGGCCTGTCCTGCATTTCTGGTTTTGACACTTTTTGCAGCATGGCCCTTTTGACAGATGGGAAGCGAGACTTCTTTGTAGCGCTGATTTGCCTTTCCAGGTTGCTTGGTTGGCCAAAAAGGGCGTATGCGTTTTTTCCTGAATATATTCAGGAAAAAACGCATACGCCCTTTTTGGCCAAGGGCATCATTGTCGACGTTTTGCCGCTTTTCATGTGCTTTAAAGGCGATTCGAATCTACCTCCTGAAACCTGTTTCCTGCAATTCTGCCTTGCTTTCAAATCCTCTTCGTTGCCTTCCCTCAATATATTTGTGGACGAGAGTTATCATTTATAACTCTGTGGGTTTGTGAATTGCAGTGTCCCTGAGCTCCATTTTTCAACTCGCTTTTTTGGGAGCTGGCCGCAAAAACGCGGGATTGCCTCAGGCCCTATTTTGGTTCCCCTCGGCATGCTGAGCCTGTAGTTAATTCTTCTTCCTGATGGGAAAATAGAGTGACCTGTGCCTGTCCCAACACCTATATCTAGTCTCTCATTGGTTGCCCCTCTTCCCGTTCATCCTCAGGACAAATTGCAACCTGTAGGGAACAGGAGCTTAAAGGTGCTGATTCTCCAAGTAGGGAGATTGCTAGTAAAGTAGCTGGAATGGCGAACCCAAGCACAAGGAGATGAGAAATGAGGTGCGTTTTAGAAACCTTTCAAAATCACACGGTGTACCATCTTCTGGGTTTCTCATGCATGTTTTCGATGTAGGAAGATGCCCTTGAACCTGGAGATTTGGGACCCATGGGATGGGTACCACGCAGTATTACTTTAAAGGGTCTGCGTTTGCTCACCCAACCTCACCAAACCTCTCAGCCCCAAGAGTGTCCACCCTTATGTCTCATCCAGCTGTGGGTCTAGATATGGTCAATCCAGGTTGCATCACAGCCTCTGAACGAATTGTGTAAGAATTTCTCTCTCTTTCACTGTCTTTCTTTTACGGGTTTTTAAAAGTAATTTATTTTTATAATGGGGTTTAGCTGCTTTTCACGGCTGTGTTTATGCGGCCTTACACCCACTTGACTCACTTCCAGACAGATATCAATACATAGGTTTTAAGATTCTTACTAGTCACATATATTCTTGTGTGGTGAATAGGGGGTGTTGAGTCCAGTTCACTGAGCAAGGAGTAGGTCTTGTCTATTACATATTGGGTGTATGGAACGGTATCTGAGCGAATTTGAAACCCTTGTTTTATGCATCACCCCACCTCACCTTTCCCGTTAAGCAGCCATAGTGTGTTTTCTAAACGTGTGACTCTGTTCTGTTTTGTAATTCAGTTCAAGTGTAGCGGTTTTTACATTCCCTCTATAAGTGATAGCTTATGATAAGTGTCTTTTTCTGTGTGACTTATTTCACTTAGAATCGTCGTACCTAAATCCACTCATCTTGCTTCTACTAGCCTTATGACTTTGATTTCATGTCTGAGTGATATTCCATTGTACATAAGGACCACAACTACTTTATGCATTTTTCCCTTTCCTGGGATATTTAAGGTGTGATGAATTGGAGGTTCTTGTCAACAGAGCAGCCCTAAACTTTGGGGTGCCTGTGTCTTGCTGATTTTTAGTTTTCCCAATTTATACGCCCATGAGTGGACGTGCCCTATGCTCCCTAAGCTGTGTTTTTTCGATGTTTCACGACACACCGTACACTTCTCCAGAGTGTCTGTTGGCAATTTACATCCCGCCCATCAGCGTAGCAAGGCTGCCATTTCTCCATGGCCTGTCCTGCATTTCTGGTTTTGACACTTTTTGCAGCATGGCCCTTTTGACCGATGGGAAGCGAGACTTCTTTGTAGCGCTGATTAGCCTTTCCAGGTTGCTTGGTTGGCCAAAAAGGGCGTATGCGTTTTTTCCTGAATATAATCAGGAAAAAATGCATACGCACTTTTTGGCCAAGGGCATCATTGTCGACGTTTTGCCGCTTTTCATGTGCTTTAAGGGCGATTCGAATCTACCTCCTGAAACCTGTTTCCTGCAATTCTGCCTTGCTTTCAAATCCTCTTCGTTGCCTTCCCTCAATATATTTGTGGACGAGAGTTATCATTTATAACTCAGCGGGTTTGTGAATTGCAGTGCCCCTGAGCTCCATTTTTCAACTGTCTTTTTTGGGAGCTGGCCGCAAAAGCACTGGATTGCCTCAGGCACTATTCTGGTTCCCGGCGGCAGGATTAGCCTGTGGTTAATTCTTCTTCCTGATGGGAAAATACAGTGACCTGTGCCTGTCCCAACACCTAGATCTAGTCTCTCATTGGTTGCCCCTCTTCCCGTTCATCCTCAGGACAAATTGCAACCTGTAGGGAACAGGAGCTTAAAGGTGCTGATTCTCCAAGTAGGGAGATTTCTAGTAAAGTAGCTGGAAAGGCGAACCCGAGCACAAGGAGATGAGACATGAGGTGCGATTTAGAAACCTTTCAAAATCACACGGTGTACCATCTTCTGGGTTTCTCATGCATGTTTTCGATGTAGGAAGATGCCCTTGAACCTGGAGATTTGGGACCCATGGGATGGGTACCACGCAGTATTACTTTAAAGGGTCTGCGTTTGCTCACCCAACCTCACCCAACCTCTCAGCCCCAAGAGTGTCCACCCTTATGTCTCATCCAGCTGTGGGTCTAGACATGGTCAATCCAGGTTGCAACACAGCCCCTGAACGAATTTTGTAAGAATTTCTCTCTCTTTCACTGTCTTTGTTTTACGGGTTTTTAAAAGTAATTTATTTTTATAATGGGGTTTAGCTGCTTTTCACGGCTGTGTTTATGCGGCTTTACACCCACTTGACTCACTTCCAGACAGATATCAATACATAGGTTTTAAGATTCTTACTACTCAGATATATTCTTGTGCGGTGAATAGGGGGTGTTGAGTCCAGTTCACTGAGCAAGGAGTAGGTCTTGTCTATTACATATTGGGTGTATGGAACGGTATCTGAGCGAATTTGAAACCCTTGTTTTATGCATCACCCCACCTCACCTTTCCCGTTAAGCAGACATAGTGTGTTTTCTAAACGTGTGACTCTGTTCTCTTTTGTAATTCAGTTCAAGTGTAGCGGTTTTTTCCATTCCCTCTATAAATGATAGCTTATGATAAGTGTCTTTTTCTGTGTGACTTATTTCACTTAGAATCGTCGTACCTAAATCCACTCATCTTGCTTCTACTAGCCTTATGACATTGATTTCATGTCTGAGTGATATTCCATTGTACATAAGGACCACAACTTCTTTATCCATTTTTCTGTTTCCTGGGATATTTAAGGTGTCATGAAGTGGAGGTTCTTGTGAACAGAGCAGCCCTAAACTTTGGGGTGCCTGTGTCTTGCTGATTTTTAGTTTTCCCTATTTATACGCCCATGAGTGGACGTGCCCTATGCTCCCTAAGCTGTGTTTTTTCGATGTTTCAGGACACACCGCACACTTCTCCAGAGTGGCTGTTGGCAATTTACATCCCGCCCATCAGCGTAGCAAGGCTGCCATTTCTCCATGGCCTGTCCTGCATTTCTGGTTTTGACACTTTTTGCAGCATGGCCCTTTTGACCGATGGGAAGCGAGACTTCTTTGTAGCGCTGATTTGCCTTTCCAGGTTGCTTGGTTGGCCAAAAAGGGCGTATGCGTTTTTTCCTGAATATATTCAGGAAAAAACGCATACGCCCTTTTTGGCCAAGGGCATCACTGTCGACGTTTTGCCGCTTTTCATGTGCTTTAAAGGCGATTCGAATCTACCTCCTGAAACCTGTTTCCTGCAATTCTGCCTTGCTTTCAAATCCTCTTCGTTGCCTTCCCTCAATATATCTGTGGATGAGAGTTATCATTTATAACTCTGCGGGTTTGTGAATTGCAGTGTCCCTGAGCTCCATTTTTCAACTCGCTTTTTTGGGAGCTGGCCGCAAAAGCGCGGGATTGCCTCAGGCCCTATTCTGCTTCTGGGCGGCAGGCTGAGCCTGTGGTTAAATCTTCTTCCTGATGGGAAAAAAGTGTGACCTGTGCCTGTCCCAACACCTAGAGCTAGTCTCTCGTTGGTTGCCCCTCTTCCCGTTCAACCTCAGGATAAATTGCAGTCTGTACAGAACTGGAGGTTAAAGGTGCTGATTCTCCAACGAGGGAGATTGCTAATAAAGCGGCTGGAATGGCGAACACGAGCACAAGGAGATGAGAAGTGAGGTGCGTTTCAGGAACCTTTCCCGATGAGACGGTGTACCATCTTCTGGGTTTCTCACGCATGTTTTCGATGTAGGAAGATGCCCTTGAACCTGGAGATTTGGGATCCATGGGATGGGTACGATGCAGTATTACTTTAAAGGGACTGCGTTTGCCCACCCTACCTCACCAAACCTCTCAGCCCCAAGAGTGTCCACCCTTATGTCTCATCTAGCTGTGGGTCTAGATATGGTCAGTCCACGTTGCATCACAGCCCCTGAACGAATTATGTAAGAATTTCTCTGTCTTTCACTCTCTTTGTTTCATGGGTTTATAAAAGTAATTTATTTTTAAAATGGGGTTTAGCTGCTTTTCACTGCTGTGTTTATGCTGCTTTACCCCCACTTGACACACTTCCAGTGAAATATCAATACATAGGTTTTAAGATTCTTACTAGTCAGATA
Source organism: Eschrichtius robustus (assembly GCF_028021215.1). Taxonomy (NCBI): domain Eukaryota; kingdom Metazoa; phylum Chordata; class Mammalia; order Artiodactyla; family Eschrichtiidae; genus Eschrichtius; species Eschrichtius robustus. The sequence continues at coordinate 1,820,764 of NW_027175474.1, read as the reverse complement.
TATTCTTGTGCGGTGAATAGGGGGTGTTGAATCCAGTTCACTGAGCAAGGAGTAGGTCTTGTCTACTACATATTGGGTGTATGGAACGGTATCTGAGATAATTTGAAACACTTGATTTATGCATCACCCCAAATCACATTTCCCGTTAAGCAGCCATAGTGTGTTTTCAAAATGTGTGACTCTGTTCTGTTTTGTAATTCAGTTCAAGGGTAACGGTTTTTACATTCCCTCTATAAGTGATATCTTATGATAAGTGTCTTTTTCTGTGTGACTTATTTCTGTTAGAATCGTCGTACCTAAATCCAATCATCATGCTGCTACTAGCCTTAGGACATTGTTTTCATGGCTGAGTGATATTCCATTGTACATAAGGACCTCAACTTCTTTATCCATTTTTCTCTTTCCTGGGATACTTAAGGTGGAATGAAGTGGAGGTCCTTGTCAACAGAGCAGCCCTAAACTTTTGGGTGCCTGTGTCTTGCTGATTTTTAGTTTTCCCAATTTGTACACCCATGAGTGGAAGTGCCCTATGCTCTCTAAGCTGTGTGTTTTAGATGTTTCAGGACACACCGTACACTACTCCAGAGTGGCTGTTGGCAATTTACATCCCGCCCATCAGCGTAGCAAGGCTGCCATTTCTCCATGGCCTGTCCTGCATTTCTGGTTTTGACACTTTTTGCAGCATGGCCCTTTTGACAGATGGGAAGCGAGACTTCTTTGTAGCGCTGATTTGCCTTTCCAGGTTGCTTGGTTGGCCAAAAAGGGCGTATGCGTTTTTTCCTGAATATATTCAGGAAAAAACGCATACGCCCTTTTTGGCCAAGGGCATCATTGTCGACGTTTTGCCGCTTTTCATGTGCTTTAAAGGCGATTCGAATCTACCTCCTGAAACCTGTTTCCTGCAATTCTGCCTTGCTTTCAAATCCTCTTCGTTGCCTTCCCTCAATATATTTGTGGACGAGAGTTATCATTTATAACTCTGTGGGTTTGTGAATTGCAGTGTCCCTGAGCTCCATTTTTCAACTCGCTTTTTTGGGAGCTGGCCGCAAAAACGCGCGATTGCCTCAGGCCCTATTTTGGTTCCCCTCGGCATGCTGAGCCTGTAGTTAATTCTTCTTCCTGATGGGAAAATAGAGTGACCTGTGCCTGTCCCAACACCTATATCTAGTCTCTCATTGGTTGCCCCTCTTCCCGTTCATCCTCAGGACAAATTGCAACCTGTAGGGAACAGGAGCTTAAAGGTGCTGATTCTCCAAGTAGGGAGATTGCTAGTAAAGTAGCTGGAATGGCGAACCCAAGCACAAGGAGATGAGAAATGAGGTGCGTTTTAGAAACCTTTCAAAATCACACGGTGTACCATCTTCTGGGTTTCTCATGCATGTTTTCGATGTAGGAAGATGCCCTTGAACCTGGAGATTTGGGACCCATGGGATGGGTACCACGCAGTATTACTTTAAAGGGTCTGCGTTTGCTCACCCAACCTCACCAAACCTCTCAGCCCCAAGAGTGTCCACCCTTATGTCTCATCCAGCTGTGGGTCTAGATATGGTCAATCCAGGTTGCATCACAGCCCCTGAAGGAATTGTGTAAGAATTTCTCTCTCTTTCACTGTCTTTCTTTTACGGGTTTTTAAAAGTAATTTATTTTTATAATGGGGTTTAGCTGCTTTTCACGGCTGTGTTTATGCGGCCTTACACCCACTTGACTCACTTCCAGACAGATATCAATACATAGGTTTTAAGATTCTTACTAGTCACATATATTCTTGTGTGGTGAATAGGGGGTGTTGAGTCCAGTTCACTGAGCAAGGAGTAGGTCTTGTCTATTACATATTGGGTGTATGGAACGGTATCTGAGCGAATTTGAAACCCTTGTTTTATGCATCACCCCACCTCACCTTTCCCGTTAAGCAGCCATAGTGTGTTTTCTAAACGTGTGACTCTGTTCTGTTTTGTAATTCAGTTCAAGTGTAGCGGTTTTTACATTCCCTCTATAAGTGATAGCTTATGATAAGTGTCTTTTTCTGTGTGACTTATTTCACTTAGAATCGTCGTACCTAAATCCACTCATCTTGCTTCTACTAGCCTTATGACTTTGATTTCATGTCTGAGTGATATTCCATTGTACATAAGGACCACAACTTCTTTATGCATTTTTCCCTTTCCTGGGATATTTAAGGTGTGATGAATTGGAGGTTCTTGTCAACAGAGCAGCCCTAAACTTTGGGGTGCCTGTGTCTTGCTGATTTTTAGTTTTCCCAATTTATACGCCCATGAGTGGACGTGCCCTATGCTCCCTAAGCTGTGTTTTTTCGATGTTTCACGACACACCGTACACTTCTCCAGAGTGTCTGTTGGCAATTTACATCCCGCCCATCAGCGTAGCAAGGCTGCCATTTCTCCATGGCCTGTCCTGCATTTCTGGTTTTGACACTTTTTGCAGCATGGCCCTTTTGACCGATGGGAAGCGAGACTTCTTTGTAGCGCTGATTAGCCTTTCCAGGTTGCTTGGTTGGCCAAAAAGGGCGTATGCGTTTTTTCCTGAATATAATCAGGAAAAAATGCATACGCACTTTTTGGCCAAGGGCATCATTGTCGACGTTTTGCCGCTTTTCATGTGCTTTAAGGGCGATTCGAATCTACCTCCTGAAACCTGTTTCCTGCAATTCTGCCTTGCTTTCAAATCCTCTTCGTTGCCTTCCCTCAATATATTTGTGGACGAGAGTTATCATTTATAACTCAGCGGGTTTGTGAATTGCAGTGCCCCTGAGCTCCATTTTTCAACTGTCTTTTTTGGGAGCTGGCCGCAAAAGCACTGGATTGCCTCAGGCACTATTCTGGTTCCCGGCGGCAGGATTAGCCTGTGGTTAATTCTTCTTCCTGATGGGAAAATACAGTGACCTGTGCCTGTCCCAACACCTAGATCTAGTCTCTCATTGGTTGCCCCTCTTCCCGTTCATCCTCAGGACAAATTGCAACCTGTAGGGAACAGGAGCTTAAAGGTGCTGATTCTCCAAGTAGGGAGATTGCTAGTAAAGTAGCTGGAAAGGCGAACCCGAGCACAAGGAGATGAGACATGAGGTGCGATTTAGAAACCTTTCAAAATCACACGGTGTACCATCTTCTGGGTTTCTCATGCATGTTTTCGATGTAGGAAGATGCCCTTGAACCTGGAGATTTGGGACCCATGGGATGGGTACCACGCAGTATTACTTTAAAGGGTCTGCGTTTGCTCACCCAACCTCACCCAACCTCTCAGCCCCAAGAGTGTCCACCCTTATGTCTCATCCAGCTGTGGGTCTAGACATGGTCAATCCAGGTTGCAACACAGCCCCTGAACGAATTTTGTAAGAATTTCTCTCTCTTTCACTGTCTTTGTTTTACGGGTTTTTAAAAGTAATTTATTTTTATAATGGGGTTTAGCTGCTTTTCACGGCTGTGTTTATGCGGCTTTACACCCACTTGACTCACTTCCAGACAGATATCAATACATAGGTTTTAAGATTCTTACTACTCAGATATATTCTTGTGCGGTGAATAGGGGGTGTTGAGTCCAGTTCACTGAGCAAGGAGTAGGTCTTGTCTATTACATATTGGGTGTATGGAACGGTATCTGAGCGAATTTGAAACCCTTGTTTTATGCATCACCCCACCTCACCTTTCCCGTTAAGCAGACATAGTGTGTTTTCTAAACGTGTGACTCTGTTCTCTTTTGTAATTCAGTTCAAGTGTAGCGGTTTTTTCCATTCCCTCTATAAATGATAGCTTATGATAAGTGTCTTTTTCTGTGTGACTTATTTCACTTAGAATCGTCGTACCTAAATCCACTCATCTTGCTTCTACTAGCCTTATGACATTGATTTCATGTCTGAGTGATATTCCATTGTACATAAGGACCACAACTTCTTTATCCATTTTTCTGTTTCCTGGGATATTTAAGGTGTCATGAAGTGGAGGTTCTTGTGAACAGAGCAGCCCTAAACTTTGGGGTGCCTGTGTCTTGCTGATTTTTAGTTTTCCCTATTTATACGCCCATGAGTGGACGTGCCCTATGCTCCCTAAGCTGTGTTTTTTCGATGTTTCAGGACACACCGCACACTTCTCCAGAGTGGCTGTTGGCAATTTACATCCCGCCCATCAGCGTAGCAAGGCTGCCATTTCTCCATGGCCTGTCCTGCATTTCTGGTTTTGACACTTTTTGCAGCATGGCCCTTTTGACCGATGGGAAGCGAGACTTCTTTGTAGCGCTGATTTGCCTTTCCAGGTTGCTTGGTTGGCCAAAAAGGGCGTATGCGTTTTTTCCTGAATACATTCAGGAAAAAACGCATACGCCCTTTTTGGCCAAGGGCATCACTGTCGACGTTTTGCCGCTTTTCATGTGCTTTAAAGGCGATTCGAATCTACCTCCTGAAACCTGTTTCCTGCAATTCTGCCTTGCTTTCAAATCCTCTTCGTTGCCTTCCCTCAATATATCTGTGGATGAGAGTTATCATTTATAACTCTGCGGGTTTGTGAATTGCAGTGTCCCTGAGCTCCATTTTTCAACTCGCTTTTTTGGGAGCTGGCCGCAAAAACGCGGGATTGCCTCAGGCCCTATTTTGGTTCCCCTCGGCATGCTGAGCCTGTAGTTAATTCTTCTTCCTGATGGGAAAATAGAGTGACCTGTGCCTGTCCCAACACCTATATCTAGTCTCTCATTGGTTGCCCCTCTTCCCGTTCATCCTCAGGACAAATTGCAACCTGTAGGGAACAGGAGCTTAAAGGTGCTGATTCTCCAAGTAGGGAGATTGCTAGTAAAGTAGCTGGAATGGCGAACCCGAGCACAAGGAGATGAGAAGTGAGGTGCGTTTCAGGAACCTTTCCCGATGAGACGGTGTACCATCTTCTGGGTTTCTCACGCATGTTTTCGATGTAGGAAGATGCCCTTGAACCTGGAGATTTGGGATCCATGGGATGGGTACGATGCAGTATTACTTTAAAGGGTCTGCGTTTGCCCACCCAACCTCACCAAACCTCTCAGCCCCAAGAGTGTCCACCCTTATGTCTCATCTAGCTGTGGGTCTAGATATGGTCAGTCCACGTTGCGTCACAGCCCCTGAACGAATTATGTAAGAATTTCTCTGTCTTTCACTCTCTTTGTTTCATGGGTTTATAAAAGTAATTTATTTTTAAAATGGGGTTTAGCTGCTTTTCACTGCTGTGTTTATGCTGCTTTACCCCCACTTGACACACTTCCAGTGAAATATCAATACATAGGTTTTAAGATTCTTACTAGTCAGATATATTCTTGTGCGGTGAATAGGGGGTGTTGAATCCAGTTCACTGAGCAAGGAGTAGGTCTTGTCTACTACATATTGGGTGTATGGAACGGTATCTGAGATAATTTGAAACACTTGATTTATGCATCACCCCAAATCACATTTCCCGTTAAGCAGCCATAGTGTGTTTTCAAAATGTGTGACTCTGTTCTGTTTTGTAATTCAGTTCAAGGGTAACGGTTTTTACATTCCCTCTATAAGTGATATCTTATGATAAGTGTCTTTTTCTGTGTGACTTATTTCTGTTAGAATCGTCGTACCTAAATCCAATCATCATGCTGCTACTAGCCTTAGGACATTGTTTTCATGGCTGAGTGATATTCCATTGTACATAAGGACCTCAACTTCTTTATCCATTTTTCTCTTTCCTGGGATACTTAAGGTGGAATGAAGTGGAGGTCCTTGTCAACAGAGCAGCCCTAAACTTTTGCGTGCCTGTGTCTTGCTGATTTTTAGTTTTCCCAATTTGTACACCCATGAGTGGAAGTGCCCTATGCTCTCTAAGCTGTGTGTTTTAGATGTTTCAGGACACACCGTACACTACTCCAGAGTGGCTGTTGTCAATTTACATCCCGCCCATCAGCGTAGCAAGGCTGCCATTTCTCCATGGCCTGTCCTGCATTTCTGGTTTTGACACTTTTTGCAGCATGGCCCTTTTGACAGATGGGAAGCGAGACTTCTTTGTAGCGCTGATTTGCCTTTCCAGGTTGCTTGGTTGGCCAAAAAGGGCGTATGCGTTTTTTCCTGAATATATTCAGGAAAAAACGCATACGCCCTTTTTGGCCAAGGGCATCATTGTCGACGTTTTGCCGCTTTTCATGTGCTTTAAAGGCGATTCGAATCTACCTCCTGAAACCTGTTTCCTGCAATTCTGCCTTGCTTTCAAATCCTCTTCGTTGCCTTCCCTCAATATATTTGTGGACGAGAGTTATCATTTATAACTCTGTGGGTTTGTGAATTGCAGTGTCCCTGAGCTCCATTTTTTAACTCGCTTTTTTGGGAGCTGGCCGCAAAAACGCGGGATTGCCTCAGGCCCTATTTTGGTTCCCCTCGGCATGCTGAGCCTGTAGTTAATTCTTCTTCCTGATGGGAAAATAGAGTGACCTGTGCCTGTCCCAACACCTATATCTAGTCTCTCATTGGTTGCCCCTCTTCCCGTTCATCCTCAGGACAAATTGCAACCTGTAGGGAACAGGAGCTTAAAGGTGCTGATTCTCCAAGTAGGGAGATTGCTAGTAAAGTAGCTGGAATGGCGAACCCAAGCACAAGGAGATGAGAAATGAGGTGCGTTTTAGAAACCTTTCAAAATCACACGGTGTACCATCTTCTGGGTTTCTCATGCATGTTTTCGATGTAGGAAGATGCCCTTGAACCTGGAGATTTGGGACCCATGGGATGGGTACCACGCAGTATTACTTTAAAGGGTCTGCGTTTGCTCACCCAACCTCACCCAACCTCTCAGCCCCAAGAGTGTCCACCCTTATGTCTCATCCAGCTGTGGGTCTGGATATGGTCAATCCAGGTTGCATCACAGCCCCTGAAGGAATTGTGTAAGAATTTCTCTCTCTTTCACTGTCTTTCTTTTACGGGTTTTTAAAAGTAATTTATTTTTATAATGGGGTTTAGCTGCTTTTCACGGCTGTGGTTATGCGGCCTTACACCCACTTGACTCACTTCCAGACAGATATCAATACATAGGTTTTAAGATTCTTACTAGTCACATATATTCTTGTGTGGTGAATAGGGGGTGTTGAGTCCAGTTCACTGAGCAAGGAGTAGGTCTTGTCTATTACATATTGGGTGTATGGAACGGTATCTGAGCGAATTTGAAACCCTTGTTTTATGCATCACCCCACCTCACCTTTCCCGTTAAGCAGCCATAGTGTGTTTTCTAAACGTGTGACTCTGTTCTGTTTTGTAATTCAGTTCAAGTGTAGCGGTTTTTACATTCCCTCTATAAGTGATAGCTTATGATAAGTGTCTTTTTCTGTGTGACTTATTTCACTTAGAATCGTCGTACCTAAATCCACTCATCTTGCTTCTACTAGCCTTATGACTTTGATTTCATGTCTGAGTGATATTCCATTGTACATAAGGACCACAACTTCTTTATGCATTTTTCCCTTTCCTGGGATATTTAAGGTGTGATGAATTGGAGGTTCTTGTCAACAGAGCAGCCCTAAACTTTGGGGTGCCTGTGTCTTGCTGATTTTTAGTTTTCCCAATTTATACGCCCATGAGTGGACGTGCCCTAAGCTCCCTAAGCTGTGTTTTTTCGATGTTTCACGACACACCGTACACTTCTCCAGAGTGTCTGTTGGCAATTTACATCCTGCCCATCAGCGTAGCAAGGCTGCTATTTCTCCATGGCCTGTCCTGCATTTCTGGTTTTGACACTTTTTGCAGCATGGCCCTTTTGACCGATGGGAAGCGAGACTTCTTTGTAGCGCTGATTTGCCTTTCCAGGTTGCTTGGTTGGCCAAAAAGGGCGTATGCGTTTTTTCCTGAATATAATCAGGAAAAAATGCATACGCACTTTTTGGCCAAGGGCATCATTGTCGACGTTTTGCCGCTTTTCATGTGCTTTAAGGGCGATTCGAATCTACCTCCTGAAACCTGTTTCCTGCAATTCTGCCTTGCTTTCAAATCCTCTTCGTTGCCTTCCCTCAATATATTTGTGGACGAGAGTTATCATTTATATCTCAGCGTGTTTGTGAATTGCAGTGCCCCTGAGCTCCATTTTTCAACTGTCTTTTTTGGGAGCTGGCCGCAAAAGCACTGGATTGCCTCAGGCACTATTCTGGTTCCCGGCGGCAGGATTAGCCTGTGGTTAATTCTTCTTCCTGATGGGAAAATACAGTGACCTGTGCCTGTCCCAACACCTAGATCTAGTCTCTCATTGGTTGCCACTCTTCCCGTTCATCCTCAGGACAAATTGCAACCTGTAGGGAACAGGAGCTTAAAGGTGCTGATTCTCCAAGTAGGGAGATTGCTAGTAAAGTAGCTGGAAAGGCGAACCCGAGCACAAGGAGATGAGACATGAGGTGCGATTTAGAAACCTTTCAAAATCACACGGTGTACCATCTTCTGGGTTTCTCATGCATGTTTTCGATGTAGGAAGATGCCCTTGAACCTGGAGATTTGGGACCCATGGGATGGGTACCACGCAGTATTACTTTAAAGGGTCTGCGTTTGCTCACCCAACCTCACCCAACCTCTCAGCCCCAAGAGTGTCCACCCTTATGTCTCATCCAGCTGTGGGTCTAGACATGGTCAATCCAGGTTGCAACACAGCCCCTGAACGAATTTTGTAAGAATTTCTCTCTCTTTCACTGTCTTTGTTTTACGGGTTTTTAAAAGTAATTTATTTTTATAATGGGGTTTAGCTGCTTTTCACGGCTGTGTTTATGCGGCTTTACACCCACTTGACTCACTTCCAGACAGATATCAATACATAGGTTTTAAGATTCTTACTACTCAGATATATTCTTGTGCGGTGAATAGGGGGTGTTGAGTCCAGTTCACTGAGCAAGGAGTAGGTCTTGTCTATTACATATTGGGTGTATGGAACGGTATCTGAGCGAATTTGAAACCCTTGTTTTATGCATCACCCCACCTCACCTTTCCCGTTAAGCAGACATAGTGTGTTTTCTAAACGTGTGACTCTGTTATCTTTTGTAATTCAGTTCAAGTGTAGTGGTTTTTACATTCCCTCTATAAGTGATAGCTTATGATAAGTGTCTTTTTCTGTGTGACTTATTTCACTTAGAATCGTCGTACCTAAATCCACTCATCTTGCTTCTACTAGCCTTATGACTTTGATTTCATGTCTGAGTGATATTCCATTGTACATAAGGACCACAACTTCTTTATGCATTTTTCTCTTTCCTGGGATATTTAAGGTGGAATGAAGTGGAGGTCCTTGTCAACAGAGCAGCCCTAAACTTTTGGGTGCCTGTGTCTTGCTGATTTTTAGTTTTCCCAATTTATACGCCCATGAGTGGACGTGCCCTATGCTCCCTAAGCTGTGTTTTTTCGATGTTTCACGACACACCGTACACTTCTCCAGAGTGTCTGTTGGCAATTTACATCCAGCCCACCAGCGTAGCAAGGCTGCCATTTCTCCATGGCCTGTCCTGCATTTCTGGTTTTGACACTTTTTGCAGCATGGCCCTTTTGACCGATGGGAAGCGAGACTTCTTTGTAGCGCTGATTAGCCTTTCCAGGTTGCTTGGTTGGCCAAAAAGGGCGTATGCGTTTTTTCCTGAATATAATCAGGAAAAAATGCATACGCTCTTTTTGGGCAAGGGCATCATTGTCGACGTTTTGCCGCTTTTCATGTGCTTTAAGGGCGATTCGAATCTACCTCCTGAAACCTGTTTCCTGCAATTCTGCCTTGCTTTCAAATCCTCTTCGTTGCCTTCCCTCAATATATTTGTGGACGAGAGTTATCATTTATAACTCAGCGGGTTTGTGAATTGCAGTGCCCCTGAGCTCCATTTTTCAACTGTCTTTTTTGGGAGCTGGCCGAAAAGCACTGGATTGCCTCAGGCCCTATTCTGCTTCTGGGCGGCAGGCTGAGCCTGTGGTTAATTCTTCTTCCTGATGGGAAAATACAGTGACCTCTGCCTGTCCCAACACCTAGATCTAGTCTCTCATTGGTTGCCCCTCTTCCCGTTCATCCTCAGGACAAATTGCAACCTGTAGGGAACAGGAGCTTAAAGGTGCTGATTCTCCAATTAGGGAGATTGCTAGTAAAGTAGCTGGAAAGGCGAACCCGAGCACAAGGAGATGAGACATGAGGTGCGATTTAGAAACCTTTCAAAATCACACGGTGTACCATCTTCTGGGTTTCTCATGCATGTTTTCGATGTAGGAAGATGCCCTTGAACCTGGAGATTTGGGACCCATGGGATGGGTACCACGCAGTATTACTTTAAAGGGTCTGCGTTTGCTCACCCAACCTCACCCAACCTCTCAGCCCCAAGAGTGTCCACCCTTATGTCTCATCCAGCTGTGGGTCTAGACATGGTCAATCCAGGTTGCAACACAGCCCCTGAACGAATTTTGTAAGAATTTCTCTCTCTTTCACTGTCCTTGTTTTACGGGTTTTTAAAAGTAATTTATTTTTATAATGGGGTTTAGCTGCTTTTCACGGCTGTGTTTATGCGGCTTTACACCCACTTGACTCACTTCCAGACAGATATCAATACATAGGTTTTAAGATTCTTACTACTCAGATATATTCTTGTGCGGTGAATAGGGGGTGTTGAGTCCAGTTCACTGAGCAAGGAGTAGGTCTTGTCTAATACATATTGGGTGTATGGAACGGTATCTGAGCGAATTTGAAACCCTTGTTTTATGCATCACCCCACCTCACATTTCCCGTTAAGCAGACATAGTGTGTTTTCTAAACGTGTGACTCTGTTCTCTTTTGTAATTCAGTTCAAGTGTAGCGGTTTTTTCCATTTCCTCTATAAATGATTGCTTATGATAAGTGTCTTTTTCTGTGTGACTTATTTCACTTAGAATTGTCGTACCTAAATCCACTCATCTTGCTTCTACTAGCCTTATGACATTGATTTCATGTCTGACTGATATTCCATTGTACATAAGGACCTCAACTTCTTTATCCATTTTTCTCTTTCCTGGGATATTTAAGGTGTCATGAAGTGGAGGTCCTTGTCAACAGAGCAGCCCTAAACTTTTGGGTGCCTGTGTCTTGCTGATTTTTAGTTTTCCCAATTTGTACACCCATGAGTGGAAGTGCCCTATGCTCTCTAAGCTGTGTGTTTTAGATGTTTCAGGACACACCGTACACTACTCCAGAGTGGCTGTTGTCAATTTACATCCCGCCCATCAGCGTAGCAAGGCTGCCATTTCTCCATGGCCTGTCCTGCATTTCTGGTTTTGACACTTTTTGCAGCATGGCCCTTTTGACAGATGGGAAGCGAGACTTCTTTGTAGCGCTGATTTGCCTTTCCAGGTTGCTTGGTTGGCCAAAAAGGGCGTATGCGTTTTTTCCTGAATATATTCAGGAAAAAACGCATACGCCCTTTTTGGCCAAGGGCATCATTGTCGACGTTTTGCCGCTTTTCATGTGCTTTAAAGGCGATTCGAATCTACCTCCTGAAACCTGTTTCCTGCAATTCTGCCTTGCTTTCAAATCCTCTTCGTTGCCTTCCCTCAATATATTTGTGGACGAGAGTTATCATTTATAACTCTGTGGGTTTGTGAATTGCAGTGTCCCTGAGCTCCATTTTTTAACTCGCTTTTTTGGGAGCTGGCCGCAAAAACGCGGGATTGCCTCAGGCCCTATTTTGGTTCCCCTCGGCATGCTGAGCCTGTAGTTAATTCTTCTTCCTGATGGGAAAATAGAGTGACCTGTGCCTGTCCCAACACCTATATCTAGTCTCTCATTGGTTGCCCCTCTTCCCGTTCATCCTCAGGACAAATTGCAACCTGTAGGGAACAGGAGCTTAAAGGTGCTGATTCTCCAAGTAGGGAGATTGCTAGTAAAGTAGCTGGAATGGCGAACCCAAGCACAAGGAGATGAGAAATGAGGTGCGTTTTAGAAACCTTTCAAAATCACACGGTGTACCATCTTCTGGGTTTCTCATGCATGTTTTCGATGTAGGAAGATGCCCTTGAACCTGGAGATTTGGGACCCATGGGATGGGTACCACGCAGTATTACTTTAAAGGGTCTGCGTTTGCTCACCCAACCTCACCCAACCTCTCAGCCCCAAGAGTGTCCACCCTTATGTCTCATCCAGCTGTGGGTCTGGATATGGTCAATCCAGGTTGCATCACAGCCCCTGAAGGAATTGTGTAAGAATTTCTCTCTCTTTCACTGTCTTTCTTTTACGGGTTTTTAAAAGTAATTTATTTTTATAATGGGGTTTAGCTGCTTTTCACGGCTGTGGTTATGCGGCCTTACACCCACTTGACTCACTTCCAGACAGATATCAATACATAGGTTTTAAGATTCTTACTAGTCACATATATTCTTGTGTGGTGAATAGGGGGTGTTGAGTCCAGTTCACTGAGCAAGGAGTAGGTCTTGTCTATTACATATTGGGTGTATGGAACGGTATCTGAGCGAATTTGAAACCCTTGTTTTATGCATCACCCCACCTCACCTTTCCCGTTAAGCAGCCATAGTGTGTTTTCTAAACGTGTGACTCTGTTCTGTTTTGTAATTCAGTTCAAGTGTAGCGGTTTTTACATTCCCTCTATAAGTGATAGCTTATGATAAGTGTCTTTTTCTGTGTGACTTATTTCACTTAGAATCGTCGTACCTAAATCCACTCATCTTGCTTCTACTAGCCTTATGACTTTGATTTCATGTCTGAGTGATATTCCATTGTACATAAGGACCACAACTTCTTTATGCATTTTTCCCTTTCCTGGGATATTTAAGGTGTGATGAATTGGAGGTTCTTGTCAACAGAGCAGCCCTAAACTTTGGGGTGCCTGTGTCTTGCTGATTTTTAGTTTTCCCAATTTATACGCCCATGAGTGGACGTGCCCTAAGCTCCCTAAGCTGTGTTTTTTCGATGTTTCACGACACACCGTACACTTCTCCAGAGTGTCTGTTGGCAATTTACATCCTGCCCATCAGCGTAGCAAGGCTGCTATTTCTCCATGGCCTGTCCTGCATTTCTGGTTTTGACACTTTTTGCAGCATGGCCCTTTTGACCGATGGGAAGCGAGACTTCTTTGTAGCGCTGATTTGCCTTTCCAGGTTGCTTGGTTGGCCAAAAAGGGCGTATGCGTTTTTTCCTGAATATAATCAGGAAAAAATGCATACGCACTTTTTGGCCAAGGGCATCATTGTCGACGTTTTGCCGCTTTTCATGTGCTTTAAGGGCGATTCGAATCTACCTCCTGAAACCTGTTTCCTGCAATTCTGCCTTGCTTTCAAATCCTCTTCGTTGCCTTCCCTCAATATATTTGTGGACGAGAGTTATCATTTATATCTCAGCGTGTTTGTGAATTGCAGTGCCCCTGAGCTCCATTTTTCAACTGTCTTTTTTGGGAGCTGGCCGCAAAAGCACTGGATTGCCTCAGGCACTATTCTGGTTCCCGGCGGCAGGATTAGCCTGTGGTTAATTCTTCTTCCTGATGGGAAAATACAGTGACCTGTGCCTGTCCCAACACCTAGATCTAGTCTCTCATTGGTTGCCACTCTTCCCGTTCATCCTCAGGACAAATTGCAACCTGTAGGGAACAGGAGCTTAAAGGTGCTGATTCTCCAAGTAGGGAGATTGCTAGTAAAGTAGCTGGAAAGGCGAACCCGAGCACAAGGAGATGAGACATGAGGTGCGATTTAGAAACCTTTCAAAATCACACGGTGTACCATCTTCTGGGTTTCTCATGCATGTTTTCGATGTAGGAAGATGCCCTTGAACCTGGAGATTTGGGACCCATGGGATGGGTACCACGCAGTATTACTTTAAAGGGTCTGCGTTTGCTCACCCAACCTCACCCAACCTCTCAGCCCCAAGAGTGTCCACCCTTATGTCTCATCCAGCTGTGGGTCTAGACATGGTCAATCCAGGTTGCAACACAGCCCCTGAACGAATTTTGTAAGAATTTCTCTCTCTTTCACTGTCTTTGTTTTACGGGTTTTTAAAAGTAATTTATTTTTATAATGGGGTTTAGCTGCTTTTCACGGCTGTGTTTATGCGGCTTTACACCCACTTGACTCACTTCCAGACAGATATCAATACATAGGTTTTAAGATTCTTACTACTCAGATATATTCTTGTGCGGTGAATAGGGGGTGTTGAGTCCAGTTCACTGAGCAAGGAGTAGGTCTTGTCTATTACATATTGGGTGTATGGAACGGTATCTGAGCGAATTTGAAACCCTTGTTTTATGCATCACCCCACCTCACCTTTCCCGTTAAGCAGACATAGTGTGTTTTCTAAACGTGTGACTCTGTTATCTTTTGTAATTCAGTTCAAGTGTAGTGGTTTTTACATTCCCTCTATAAGTGATAGCTTATGATAAGTGTCTTTTTCTGTGTGACTTATTTCACTTAGAATCGTCGTACCTAAATCCACTCATCTTGCTTCTACTAGCCTTATGACTTTGATTTCATGTCTGAGTGATATTCCATTGTACATAAGGACCACAACTTCTTTATGCATTTTTCTCTTTCCTGGGATATTTAAGGTGGAATGAAGTGGAGGTCCTTGTCAACAGAGCAGCCCTAAACTTTTGGGTGCCTGTGTCTTGCTGATTTTTAGTTTTCCCAATTTATACGCCCATGAGTGGACGTGCCCTATGCTCCCTAAGCTGTGTTTTTTCGATGTTTCACGACACACCGTACACTTCTCCAGAGTGTCTGTTGGCAATTTACATCCAGCCCACCAGCGTAGCAAGGCTGCCATTTCTCCATGGCCTGTCCTGCATTTCTGGTTTTGACACTTTTTGCAGCATGGCCCTTTTGACCGATGGGAAGCGAGACTTCTTTGTAGCGCTGATTAGCCTTTCCAGGTTGCTTGGTTGGCCAAAAAGGGCGTATGCGTTTTTTCCTGAATATAATCAGGAAAAAATGCATACGCTCTTTTTGGGCAAGGGCATCATTGTCGACGTTTTGCCGCTTTTCATGTGCTTTAAGGGCGATTCGAATCTACCTCCTGAAACCTGTTTCCTGCAATTCTGCCTTGCTTTCAAATCCTCTTCGTTGCCTTCCCTCAATATATTTGTGGACGAGAGTTATCATTTATAACTCTGTGGGTTTGTGAATTGCAGTGTCCCTGAGCTCCATTTTTCAACTCGCTTTTTTGGGAGCTGGCCGCAAAAACGCGCGATTGCCTCAGGCCCTATTTTGGTTCCCCTCGGCATGCTGAGCCTGTAGTTAATTCTTCTTCCTGATGGGAAAATAGAGTGACCTGTGCCTGTCCCAACACCTATATCTAGTCTCTCATTGGTTGCCCCTCTTCCCGTTCATCCTCAGGACAAATTGCAACCTGTAGGGAACAGGAGCTTAAAGGTGCTGATTCTCCAAGTAGGGAGATTGCTAGTAAAGTAGCTGGAATGGCGAACCCAAGCACAAGGAGATGAGAAATGAGGTGCGTTTTAGAAACCTTTCAAAATCACACGGTGTACCATCTTCTGGGTTTCTCATGCATGTTTTCGATGTAGGAAGATGCCCTTGAACCTGGAGATTTGGGACCCATGGGATGGGTACCACGCAGTATTACTTTAAAGGGTCTGCGTTTGCTCACCCAACCTCACCCAACCTCTCAGCCCCAAGAGTGTCCACCCTTATGTCTCATCCAGCTGTGGGTCTGGATATGGTCAATCCAGGTTGCATCACAGCCCCTGAAGGAATTGTGTAAGAATTTCTCTCTCTTTCACTGTCTTTCTTTTACGGGTTTTTAAAAGTAATTTATTTTTATAATGGGGTTTAGCTGCTTTTCACGGCTGTGGTTATGCGGCCTTACACCCACTTGACTCACTTCCAGACAGATATCAATACATAGGTTTTAAGATTCTTACTAGTCACATATATTCTTGTGTGGTGAATAGGGGGTGTTGAGTCCAGTTCACTGAGCAAGGAGTAGGTCTTGTCTATTACATATTGGGTGTATGGAACGGTATCTGAGCGAATTTGAAACCCTTGTTTTATGCATCACCCCACCTCACCTTTCCCGTTAAGCAGCCATAGTGTGTTTTCTAAACGTGTGACTCTGTTCTGTTTTGTAATTCAGTTCAAGTGTAGCGGTTTTTACATTCCCTCTATAAGTGATAGCTTATGATAAGTGTCTTTTTCTGTGTGACTTATTTCACTTAGAATCGTCGTACCTAAATCCACTCATCTTGCTTCTACTAGCCTTATGACTTTGATTTCATGTCTGAGTGATATTCCATTGTACATAAGGACCACAACTTCTTTATGCATTTTTCCCTTTCCTGGGATATTTAAGGTGTGATGAATTGGAGGTTCTTGTCAACAGAGCAGCCCTAAACTTTGGGGTGCCTGTGTCTTGCTGATTTTTAGTTTTCCCAATTTATACGCCCATGAGTGGACGTGCCCTAAGCTCCCTAAGCTGTGTTTTTTCGATGTTTCACGACACACCGTACACTTCTCCAGAGTGTCTGTTGGCAATTTACATCCTGCCCATCAGCGTAGCAAGGCTGCTATTTCTCCATGGCCTGTCCTGCATTTCTGGTTTTGACACTTTTTGCAGCATGGCCCTTTTGACCGATGGGAAGCGAGACTTCTTTGTAGCGCTGATTTGCCTTTCCAGGTTGCTTGGTTGGCCAAAAAGGGCGTATGCGTTTTTTCCTGAATATAATCAGGAAAAAATGCATACGCACTTTTTGGCCAAGGGCATCATTGTCGACGTTTTGCCGCTTTTCATGTGCTTTAAGGGCGATTCGAATCTACCTCCTGAAACCTGTTTCCTGCAATTCTGCCTTGCTTTCAAATCCTCTTCGTTGCCTTCCCTCAATATATTTGTGGACGAGAGTTATCATTTATATCTCAGCGTGTTTGTGAATTGCAGTGCCCCTGAGCTCCATTTTTCAACTGTCTTTTTTGGGAGCTGGCCGCAAAAGCACTGGATTGCCTCAGGCACTATTCTGGTTCCCGGCGGCAGGATTAGCCTGTGGTTAATTCTTCTTCCTGATGGGAAAATACAGTGACCTGTGCCTGTCCCAACACCTAGATCTAGTCTCTCATTGGTTGCCACTCTTCCCGTTCATCCTCAGGACAAATTGCAACCTGTAGGGAACAGGAGCTTAAAGGTGCTGATTCTCCAAGTAGGGAGATTGCTAGTAAAGTAGCTGGAAAGGCGAACCCGAGCACAAGGAGATGAGACATGAGGTGCGATTTAGAAACCTTTCAAAATCACACGGTGTACCATCTTCTGGGTTTCTCATGCATGTTTTCGATGTAGGAAGATGCCCTTGAACCTGGAGATTTGGGACCCATGGGATGGGTACCACGCAGTATTACTTTAAAGGGTCTGCGTTTGCTCACCCAACCTCACCCAACCTCTCAGCCCCAAGAGTGTCCACCCTTATGTCTCATCCAGCTGTGGGTCTAGACATGGTCAATCCAGGTTGCAACACAGCCCCTGAACGAATTTTGTAAGAATTTCTCTCTCTTTCACTGTCTTTGTTTTACGGGTTTTTAAAAGTAATTTATTTTTATAATGGGGTTTAGCTGCTTTTCACGGCTGTGTTTATGCGGCTTTACACCCACTTGACTCACTTCCAGACAGATATCAATACATAGGTTTTAAGATTCTTACTACTCAGATATATTCTTGTGCGGTGAATAGGGGGTGTTGAGTCCAGTTCACTGAGCAAGGAGTAGGTCTTGTCTATTACATATTGGGTGTATGGAACGGTATCTGAGCGAATTTGAAACCCTTGTTTTATGCATCACCCCACCTCACCTTTCCCGTTAAGCAGACATAGTGTGTTTTCTAAACGTGTGACTCTGTTATCTTTTGTAATTCAGTTCAAGTGTAGTGGTTTTTACATTCCCTCTATAAGTGATAGCTTATGATAAGTGTCTTTTTCTGTGTGACTTATTTCACTTAGAATCGTCGTACCTAAATCCACTCATCTTGCTTCTACTAGCCTTATGACTTTGATTTCATGTCTGAGTGATATTCCATTGTACATAAGGACCACAACTTCTTTATGCATTTTTCTCTTTCCTGGGATATTTAAGGTGGAATGAAGTGGAGGTCCTTGTCAACAGAGCAGCCCTAAACTTTTGGGTGCCTGTGTCTTGCTGATTTTTAGTTTTCCCAATTTATACGCCCATGAGTGGACGTGCCCTATGCTCCCTAAGCTGTGTTTTTTCGATGTTTCACGACACACCGTACACTTCTCCAGAGTGTCTGTTGGCAATTTACATCCAGCCCACCAGCGTAGCAAGGCTGCCATTTCTCCATGGCCTGTCCTGCATTTCTGGTTTTGACACTTTTTGCAGCATGGCCCTTTTGACCGATGGGAAGCGAGACTTCTTTGTAGCGCTGATTAGCCTTTCCAGGTTGCTTGGTTGGCCAAAAAGGGCGTATGCGTTTTTTCCTGAATATAATCAGGAAAAAATGCATACGCTCTTTTTGGGCAAGGGCATCATTGTCGACGTTTTGCCGCTTTTCATGTGCTTTAAGGGCGATTCGAATCTACCTCCTGAAAACTGTTTCCTGCAATTCTGCCTTGCTTTCAAATCCTCTTCGTTGCCTTCCCTCAATATATTTGTGGACGAGAGTTATCATTTATAACTCAGCGGGTTTGTGAATTGCAGTGCCCCTGAGCTCCATTTTTCAACTGTCTTTTTTGGGAGCTGGCCGCAAAAGCACTGGATTGCCTCAGGCCCTATTCTGCTTCTGGGCGGCAGGCTGAGCCTGTGGTTAATTCTTCTTCCTGATGGGAAAATACAGTGACCTCTGCCTGTCCCAACACCTAGATCTAGTCTCTCATTGGTTGCCCCTCTTCCCGTTCATCCTCAGGACAAATTGCAACCTGTAGGGAACAGGAGCTTAAAGGTGCTGATTCTCCAATTAGGGAGATTGCTAGTAAAGTAGCTGGAAAGGCGAACCCGAGCACAAGGAGATGAGACATGAGGTGCGATTTAGAAACCTTTCAAAATCACACGGTGTACCATCTTCTGGGTTTCTCATGCATGTTTTCGATGTAGGAAGATGCCCTTGAACCTGGAGATTTGGGACCCATGGGATGGGTACCACGCAGTATTACTTTAAAGGGTCTGCGTTTGCTCACCCAACCTCACCCAACCTCTCAGCCCCAAGAGTGTCCACCCTTATGTCTCATCCAGCTGTGGGTCTAGACATGGTCAATCCAGGTTGCAACACAGCCCCTGAACGAATTTTGTAAGAATTTCTCTCTCTTTCACTGTCCTTGTTTTACGGGTTTTTAAAAGTAATTTATTTTTATAATGGGGTTTAGCTGCTTTTCACGGCTGTGTTTATGCGGCTTTACACCCACTTGACTCACTTCCAGACAGATATCAATACATAGGTTTTAAGATTCTTACTACTCAGATATATTCTTGTGCGGTGAATAGGGGGTGTTGAGTCCAGTTCACTGAGCAAGGAGTAGGTCTTGTCTAATACATATTGGGTGTATGGAACGGTATCTGAGCGAATTTGAAACCCTTGTTTTATGCATCACCCCACCTCACATTTCCCGTTAAGCAGACATAGTGTGTTTTCTAAACGTGTGACTCTGTTCTCTTTTGTAATTCAGTTCAAGTGTAGCGGTTTTTTCCATTTCCTCTATAAATGATTGCTTATGATAAGTGTCTTTTTCTGTGTGACTTATTTCACTTAGAATTGTCGTACCTAAATCCACTCATCTTGCTTCTACTAGCCTTATGACATTGATTTCATGTCTGACTGATATTCCATTGTACATAAGGACCTCAACTTCTTTATCCATTTTTCTCTTTCCTGGGATATTTAAGGTGTCATGAAGTGGAGGTTCTTGTCAACAGAGCAGCCCTAAACTTTTGGGTGCCTGTGTCTTGCTGATTTTTAGTTTTCCCAATTTATACGCCCATGAGTGGACGTGCCCTATGCTCCCTAAGCTGTGTTTTTTCGATGTTTCAGGACACACCGCACACTTCTCCAGAGTGGCTGTTGGCAATTTACATCCCGCCCATCAGCGTAGCAAGGCTGCCATTTCTCCATGGCCTGTCCTGCATTTCTGGTTTTGACACTTTTTGCAGCATGGCCCTTTTGACAGATGGGAAGCGAGACTTCTTTGTAGCGCTGATTTGCCTTTCCAGGTTGCTTGGTTGGCCAAAAAGGGCGTATGCGTTTTTTCCTGAATACATTCAGGAAAAAACGCATACGCCCTTTTTGGCCAAGGGCATCACTGTCGACGTTTTGCCGCTTTTCATGTGCTTTAAAGGCGATTCGAATCTACCTCCTGAAACCTGTTTCCTGCAATTCTGCCTTGCTTTCAAATCCTCTTCGTTGCCTTCCCTCAATATATCTGTGGATGAGAGTTATCATTTATAACTCTGCGGGTTTGTGAATTGCAGTGTCCCTGAGCTCCATTTTTCAACTCGCTTTTTTGGGAGCTGGCCGCAAAAGCGCGGGATTGCCTCAGGCCCTATTCTGCTTCTGGGCGGCAGGCTGAGCCTGTGGTTAAATCTTCTTCCTGATGGGAAAAAAGTGTGACCTGTGCCTGTCCCAACACCTAGAGCTAGTCTCTCGTTGGTTGCCCCTCTTCCCGTTCAACCTCAGGATAAATTGCAGTCTGTACAGAACTGGAGGTTAAAGGTGCTGATTCTCCAACGAGGGAGATTGCTAATAAAGCGGCTGGAATGGCGAACACGAGCACAAGGAGATGAGAAGTGAGGTGCGTTTCAGGAACCTTTCCCGATGAGACGGTGTACCATCTTCTGGGTTTCTCACGCATGTTTTCGATGTAGGAAGATGCC